>NC_090292.1:41650246-41782746 GCF_037392515.1 Haliotis asinina | reverse complement strand
CTTCGGGGTCAATTCGAAACACACAAATACACTAGCATGCCGTTCTGTATTTGTTACATATGCCCTCTTATCTGTTTGTTCAGAAGACAAGTCACTGCGCAGCGATACATATTTTCACGCCTCTCGATGCTAAAGCATTCAGGTTATTTTCACATTCCGGGCGTGGGCGGATCACGCAGTTGACCTAGATGATACATTCTTCCGCATTACGTCATGAATCAAGTCCCACTTTCACAATTTACCACAGGCAAAATAATGATACCATTCAAATGAACTTCATTCATGCAAACATGTATGAAGGAACGAACAAGCTGTTCAACTTTAAAGTCGATTTGACAAGCAATAAAAATTTCATAGAATCCCCAAATTCAGGGGTTCAATACGGAATCTGGGGCTACAATGCGGAATTTAATCACGTCATCCTTATTGCAAACCTGTATTGGTATTCTTAGTTTACATGGATATATGATACGTTGAGGTATCGGTTGTATCCGCTGTGTGTGTTGTATCTGAAACTGGTGTAACTGTTGTTGTGGTTGCTGTAACTGTTGTGATTGCTGTAACTGTTGTTGTGATTGCTGCAACTCTTGCTTGATTGTTGTAACTGTTGTTGTGATTGCTGTGTCTGTTATTGTGATTGCTGTCACCGTTATTTGAATGCTGTAACTGTTGTTGTGATTGCTGTAACTGTTGTTTGATTGCTGTAACTGTTGTGATTGTTATGATTGCTGTAACTTGTTGTGGTTGTTGTAACTGTTGTTTGATTGCTGTAACTGTTGTTGTGATTGCTGTAACTGTTATTGTGATTGCTATAAGTGTTGTGATTGCTGTAACTGTTCTGATTGCTGTCACTGTTGCTGTGGTTGCTGTAACTGTTGTTGTGATTGCTGTCACTGTTGTTGTGACTGTTGTATCTGTTGTTGTGATTGTTGTAACTGTTGTGTGATTGCTGTAACTGTTGTTGTGATTGCTATAACTGTTGTTTGATTGCTGTAAGTGTTGTGATTGCTGTAACTGTTGTTGTGATTGCTGTAACTGCTGTTTGATTGCTGTAACAGTTGTGATTGCTGTAACTGTTGTTTGATTGTTGTAACTGTTGTTGTGATCCCTGTATCTGTTATTGTGATTGCTGTAACTTGTTGTGGTTGCTGTAACTGTTGTGTTATTGTTGTAACTGTTGTTGTGATTGCTGTAACTGTTGTTGTGATTGTTGTGATTGCTGTAACTGTTGTTGTGATTGCTGTATCTGTTATTGTGATTGCTGTAACTGTTGTGATTGCTGTCACTGTTGTGATTGTTGCAACTGTTGGTTGATTGTTGTAACTGTTGTTTGATTGTTGTAACTGCTGTTGTCATTGTTGTGATTGCTGTAACTTGTTGTGGTTGCTGTAACTGTTGTTTGATTGCTGTATCCGTTATTGTGATTGCTGTATCTGTTATTGTGATTGCTGTAACTGTTGTGATTGTTGTGACTGTTGTAACTTGTGATTGTTGCAACTGTTGTTTGATTGCTGTAACTGTTGTTTGATTGCTGTAACTGTTGTGATTGCTGTAACTGTTGTAATTGTTGTAAATGTTGTTATTGTTGCTACTGTTGTTTTACCTATTGTAACAACCGGTCCTCCAGAGCATCCTTGTAGTCCGATTGTTGTAACTGTGATTGTAACTGTTATGACACCAGGTCCTCCTCAGCATCCTGCTAGTATGGGCAGTGTCTGGAATCCTCACCTACACTAACGTGTTCCCCGCAGACCCCTCCAGTCCCAGGTACAGCGCCCGTGCTGATGCCAAGTCCAAGTTGATACAGCGCACGCCTTGGTTTTACCTGCCTCATCCAGGTGTGACACAAACTCCTCAATATTTGTTTAATAATTCTACCTACATCACGGAACCTGTAAATGATAACGGCCGGACCAGACAATCTAGAATATTGTGAGGACCAATCACATGGGTAACCGCAAAATATTGTCCTCAAGTTGTACGAATTTCACAGCCGATCCATTGGCTCTCGTTTCGACCTGTGTCTGTAAGTGAGATCGACCCTAGCATGCAGTCATCGGGAACTGGTCAGCATTGGAGCTGTTTCTTAAATGACCACATACCGGCTATATTTAAAGTGCCTTTACGTGTGCTTGTGGGTGAGTGGGTGAGTGAGTTAGTTTTACGCGCACTCAGCAATATTCCACCTAGAGTGGCGTTCTGTCAATAACTGACTCTGAACCAGACCATTCAATGCTCAAAAGTGTGGACATCGATCTACGCAACTGTGTCGGCCATGTCAGAGAGCCTGACCACCCGATCCCGTTAGTCGGCTCGTATGGGAAGCATGGGTTACTGAAGATCAGTTCTCACCCGGATCTTCACTGGTATGTTACGATTTTGTATGCCCTTGACAAGAAAACTTTGAAAATGTGTTAAAATTATTATTTCACTAGTCCTGTGGCAATTTAACAGTTCCAAGACCTTTGCATCAAACTCAAGTGTTCATCTTTGCTTACAAAAATAATGCGCTCAATTTCAGGCCAGTTTGGGGTGCCATCGTTCAACATAGGACTGTTTGTGGGATTTATAGCATCGTTCCTTGCTTCCATTATCGAATCTGTCGGCGATTACTTTGCTGCTGCCAAAGCCTGTGAAGTCTCTACTCCCCCGAAACACGCTGTCAACAGGGGGATTTTAACAGAAGGACTAGGAGGACTACTTTCTGGAGCCGTTGGCTTAGGCCTATCTACGACGTCGTACACGCCGAACATTGCGGCTATGACGATGACTAAAGTATGTTTGCTTATTATACAGATTGGGGCGTGGGGTACCCTAGTTGTTAAAGCGTTCTCTTATCACGACAAAGATCCGGGTTCAGTCTGTGAACCCCTATATCTTATTGTTCCAAATTTTCCGAGTTCACGTTAGGCTACGAGGGGAGGCATTTTATTGGGCTATAAATTATTGTGATGACACAATGCCATTTAGAAAGTGGTCAAATGTAACGTATGTCATATTTAGGATTACACTTCCTTAGTAAAGAACAAATTCTAGTATTTTTATGGTTGAGTCCCATTCGGGATTCGAACTCTCATCAGGGTCATGCACCTAATCGCCGGCACGCAAAGTCAGCCGTCTAGCCCGCCCAGCCACTGCGACTTCCACGGTGAATCTGATTTTGTACTTTACTAATAAAAGTGTAATCCCAAATATGACATATGCTATAAATTATTATACAGTGACGTCATGGCATTTGATTGGTTATTCAAACAGCACTTTTTATATTGCCAGTACGTCTCGTCTACTGACGGAATACTGTGTCTTGATTGGTTCATAATACAATGAGAGGGGATTGCATATGTTAATACGATGTGACATGACGCCTGTGAAGTTGTCAAATATATCATAACACACTGATACATATTTTATCCATGAATTGAGTTCAATATGCTTTCGTTTTTATAGCTTATGACATAAATAATCGGAGGCACTATCGGAGTAAATGTACTACATGTAAATCTAAATGTCGAGTATCTTCTCGCTGCTTCAATCCATTGCTTGCTGCTTCAATCCATTTCTCGCTGCTTCAATCCACTTCCCGCTGTTTCAGTTCGATTTTCGCTGCAGCAATCCATTTCTCGCAGTTTTTGGTCGATGCTTCAATTCGTATTTCTCAACCCGTCAATCCACTGCTCGCTGCTTCAATCCATTTCTCATTGCTTCAAGCATATTCTTGCTACCGCATGTATCCTTTTCAAACAGGTAATTTCAATTAATTTCTCGTGACTTCAAGTTTCTTTAATACCAAACCTCGAAATTTCAATTTTTTGAAAGATACCTGAAGCAACGAGAAAGTAATCGAAGTGACGAGAAAATACTCACAGGCACCTACAAAAATAGTCAATGCTACAAAAGTTGCAGCATTAGACTTTCATAAAAAAAACTAGCTCTGTTGGGTTATAACATGTGTCTAATGCAGACTGCCCATCGCTACATCATGTACTGTGCCGGGTGTGTGATGATGCTGCTGTCTCTGATTGGGAAGGTGGGTGCTGCACTGGCCACAATGCCGGATCCAGTCCTGGCAGGGGCGATCGTGGTGACGTGTGGCATGATGGTCACGCTGGGACTGTCCACGTTGCAGTATGTCAATATGAACTCCTCCAGGAACCTCATCATCATTGGGTTGGCTCTGTTTATTGGTGTGTTCCTGCCAGAGTGGTTAGAAACCTACCCGGAAGACTTCCGTACAGGTATGCCCTTGGCAGTGTGTCTCTAGCCCTAGTGGTCTGTTATTGCTCCGTAGAGGTGTGTCTCTGGTAGTGTGTCTCCACTTCCGTACAGATGTGTCTCTGGCCCTAGTTATCTGTCATGTCACCATGCAGGTGTGCCTCTGGTTGTGTGTCTCTACTTCCGTACATATGTGTCTCTAGCCCTAGTAATCTCTCATGGCTCCGTGCAGGTGTGTCTCTGGTAGTGCTTCTCAATTTCCGTACAGATGTGTCTCTAGCCCTATTGGTCTGTGATGGCTCCGTACAGGTGGGTCTCTGGTAGTGTGTCTCCATTTCCGTACAGATTTATCTCTGACCCTAGTGATCTATCATGGCTCCGTCCAGGTGTGTCTCTGGTACTGTGTCTCTCCTTCCGTACAGATGTGTCTCTAGCCCTGATGGTCTGTCATGGCTCCGTGTGTCTCCAGTTCTTTCGTTCTGATTTCCTGTGAGGGTTTAATGCGTGTCGTCAGTGACAACTAACGGGATCGTGTGGTCAAGCTATCTGACTTGGGAGACACATGTCATCCTATGACTTGTTATGTTTTGTGTCTCCATAAGGGTTAAACGTATCAATCTGAACTACAGCTAAACGCGACGATACACTGGCCCCATGGGGCGCGGTGGGCGAGCTGGCTAAAGCGCCAGGCCAGTGATCCAGCGAGATTGACGTGAATGGATCGAGCCCACCTGTGACCAGGTGTAAAAGCCGTGGAGTCAACGTTGTGTGCAGACTCTTTCAGTGTTGTCACAACCCGTACACAACCCTGTGCACTTAAGAGAACCCACGGGTCCATTGGTATATGACCAGGTGGTGGCCACATGAACACGTGCATACACCCAGTTAAACAACGTACCGTAAACTTGGACATAGTGCTGTAAATATGTGTCCAGTCCACCCAGCTGTCAATTGGGTACCTCGTCAGGACGAGAGAGTCACAATAAACTCGGTGCGCCTATTGGCAGCAAGAGTTGTATACTCCTCGGAGAGTTGAGATTGAATTACGATGTGCTGTTGAGACTGACATCCAGTGATAGAGGGGAAAATACCAGCGCCTTGAGCATGCACTAGTGCGTGGATATGTGCGCTATATAAATATCCTGTATCTATCTAACTCGTAGTAATGTTTATTTAAATAATGTCCTTTTGTTTCAGGAGTGAAGGACCTAGATAAAATTCTGACTCTTATTCTTGGAACTCCTATGCTCCTTGGTGCTACCATTGCCATATTGTTGGATAACACCACTAAAGGTAAACATTATCATAAAACATGGATTGTCTTTGGTGGATAACACAATGAACATTGTTACATAATCTGGGTCCATGCAACTAGCAAAGGTACTGTAAGTCCCTATGGTCCCTAGTACGGTGATCTACTTTCTGTTGTTGGCGATCTATAGTCTGTTTTTATATTGTGTTGTCCCATCTAGCTGAAATTTGTTATATTTAATTACCAGTTTTACATGTATATCTGTGATATTCTAGTTACTTTACTGTCCGTTGTCGACAGATTTTTAACATATGCATACATTCCATTTAAATGTTATATGTTCTCTTTACGATATGGCTGAGATACTGCCGATGTGACGTTACATAATAACTCACTCACTCACTTAACTTTGCTGGATAACACAATAAAACGTAAATATTGTCAGATAACCACGTTGTCAGATAACCTGGATTGTTTTGGTGGATAACACAATTAAAGGTAAACACTGTCAGATACCCTGAATTGTCTTTGGTGGATAACACAATTAAACGTAAATACTGTCACATACTCTGGATTGTCTTTGCTGTAAAACACCACAAAAAAGACAACCCAGCAACCGAATTAACACAAAAGGGTATCACAGAGGTAAATAGAGTCTATTTCTTTTTTAATCACAATTGAACTTATTCAGGACATTTCCTATCAAAGTGGTAGCACACTCTACGGCACACTATTCTTAGATTGATACTCATGCTGTTGCTTACTGGATTGTCTGGGCCGGACTCAATTATTTATGGATCATCGCTATATTGCTGAAATATATCTGTGTACGGCGTAAACCTAAATCCTGTCACTTACTTATAGTGTATATAGAATGGTGCCAAGATCAGGACGACTTAAGTAACGGTATCCACAATAGTGAGTGAGTGAGTTTAGTTTTACGCTTCGCTCAACAATATTCCAGCTATATGGCTGCCGTCTGTAAATAATCGAGTCTTGACTAGACAATTCAGTGATAAACAACATGGGCATCGATCTGCAGAATTGGGAACCGATGACATGTGTCAACCAAGTCAGTGAGCCTGATCGCCCGATCCCGTTAGTCGCCTCTTACGACAAGCATAGTCGCCTTTTATGGCAAGCATGGTTTGCCGAAGGTCTATTTTACCCCGGGACCTTCACGGGTCTATCCACAATGGATGTCAGAGAGTTATACTTGTTTCTCGATCCCAGTCATCTTTAACAATTTTACACGATATTCTCTTGACATAAGGAGCGATGGAGACGCCTATAGGTTAAAGTGTTCCCTCGTTGTGCCTTAGACCGGGTTCGATTCCCCACATGGGCACAATATGTGAAGTCCATTACTGGTGTCCCCCGCCGTAATATCACTGCGAATCCTCCATGTTATCTGTGTGAGTTTTGTTTGATCGAGATGTTGACATGACATCTTGTTTCAAAATTCCGTCATTTTCAGGATCAAGGGAAGATCGGGGGATTGACGCCTGGCAAAATCACGTTGATGCTGGCGTCACAAGCACCATGACATCACAAACGTCGATGGACACGTCATCAGGCAATACCTACGGGTGGTTCTGGCTAGGTCGACTGTATCAGTACATACCCTGCTGTTCAAATCTCCCCTTCATGCCTCCACGGACAGGGACAGACGGCACCCCCACCCTCTCACAGTCGGGTGGGACAGGGGACAATCCACTTCTGAAAGACTCTTCAGCATAGCTCCTCTTCCGGGGCAAACCGTTTTATATTCTCGGGTGGAGCGAGGTTTATTTTAAAATAACATCTGCATCTACCCTCCACCAATTTGTGTCATGGGTCAATATCTTGGATTTATAACCAAGAGCAGGTAACCCTGCGTTTCTTTTGGTGTTCAGTGTTTACTTGGCCCAAACATTAGGTTTTAAATGGATGATTAGTCCTCGGCTTCTAACAAATATTGCACAATTATATTCGCACAATGCAGGATATTTTGTTCCATTTATAAAGGCCAGACCTATACGTATGTTTGGCAGACTTACAGTGAAAAGCTGTCCTTCCTCAATCTATGAATATTCAATCCCGTAACCGTCAGATCGTCTTCGTTCAATTTGATTTTTTCTTTCGTATTGTTTTGTTTGTATTGCATGACTTCTTTCATTTTTAAACCTTTGTGCATTGTTTGCTATTTTCATACTTCTTGTTATAGCGTTCGCTCGTCAAGCTGAAGATCTGGGTTCGATTCCCCACAATATAGGAAGCCCATTTCTGGTATCCCCACCGCGACATTGCTGGAATATTGCTAAAGCAGTATGAAACTCACTCATTCACTCTAAGCCAACGAGATTCAGTACCAATAATGACTTTTGAAACCATTTTAAAAACGCGTCGGGTTACAAAATACGAACACGTTTTAGTGATAAGTCGTGTGACCAATAACCTAACGCCTAACTAACAGGGTGGGTTACCCGAGGTAATTATAGTCAGACTGTTAACACTATGATCATCCCCCTCCAAGGGTGAGGGGAGAGCGCTCTAAGAGACATAACTCTGTGTGGTTTGCTTGATATAATGCTCGGTTGGAAAAGGGTGCGAAACTTGATTTAATTCAACATTGCCTTAATTCATCCGAACGTATATGGTAGCTTCCTTGCGGGCTGATAGTGTTACTGACAGAAATGCATTATTCACTTTTAGAACTGTGTGATGTAGTACCTTTAAGGCTAAAATTCATCAAAGTAAACTCTTTTGGCTGACCCCGACCCGTGAAAGAACCTAAAAAGTATTTATTTTTCAAACGAAATGAATTCACGGGGCTCGCCTTGGGTGACTGAAACACAAAATATAAATGGAATACTTTGGGGAAAATGTATGTTTGTAGGGGCGTGGAAGTGGATTAACTACATAGGGGTGAACGGCTTTTATTAGGCGTCTAGTTGAGTAAATTGTTTACGTTGTCACAACATTGTGGCCTGACATTTTGATAAGTAATTAAAGTACTGTCGCCAGAAGGTAACAGTTTTTTGATGGTGCTAACGTATTTTACGTTGTCTCCAACGTTCTATTTTACGATAATGGCTGATTAGTTTAAAGCAGACATTCGCTCCAATTTGGTCTACTCCCAATTGTAAGACTCCCTGTTGCGAAACTCCATGTTGTGAGACTCCCTGTTGTGAGACCCCCTTTTGTGAGACTCCCTGTCGTGAGGCAGTGGAGTGGATAAATACCATAGAAAACACACCTTACTCCCCTGTCTGATAGAATGAATTAACCTTAGCTAAGCAGGTATTAGCTGTGTCACTGAACCTTGACCACAGAACAGATATTTTATTCTAAAAATCACGTATAGCGACGCAATGAACATATTGACATATATCAAAAATTGAACAAGGTCCAGTTTTGATACGTGATATAACTTTTGTGTTAAGTGTTGAATAATGACATTCCATTAGATAAACCATTTTTACAATATTAGGGTGTTTACAGAAATTTCAATATTGGAAAAGAAATTGATATCTAGGGGCATTTAGTGCTGGACAGTACAATATGGAGTACATCACAGGCAGCTGATGTATATCTGTTACATATACATGTCCTGTTTCAATGACCAACCTGTGGTTTTAAGTTCTAAGTGTAGCTAGCCAGAGTCTATAGTAACAAGTATGTAACTGTAGCAAATGTGGTTCTGAAAACGCGAATGCTTATACATTATATAGTATTAATAACTTTTAACTGCTTAAACTGATCAATGATATTGAATTGTACATTATTTTTAAGCCAAGCAACGCCAGGTACAGACTGGGCAAGAGGAATATAATACAATCCAGCATCCTGTAGGAAACAATAAGCTTGACACTTAATAGCAATGGAAAATTAAATTCAGCATTGAAGAATATATATCGTACCATCACTTCGTAACATTTGATTGCAACAGGTTTTTAACTATAACATATATAAGTGTATCTATAAACCTTTGACTGCCCTTTTCGATCACCATTAGAATTAGGACAGACCATCAGCAAGTACCGATGTCGACCTGCTCGCTCCGTATCTTTGATATCTAGTCCATTGTAATTTCTGTATCTAACGATATTCTTTATTGAAAACAATAAATGCTCTTACAAATGTCTACTGCGTTAATGAACTCCCAGTTGAGAACTACGCCTCCTGTGAGTACGCTTCTACAACAGGGCTGTTCCCACTTCACTGAAGGGGTGTGGAAGTGTGCAGTGAACGATTAATTAATGCGTCTCACCAATGGGAGAACACCTGCAATTTTATTCGTCAATTTGCATGTTGTTTTAGTCTGAAGCTGTAGCTGAATAGGACCCGTGAAGGTCCTGGGGTAGTATAGGCCTTCAGCAACCCATGCTTGCCATAGAGGGCGACTATGCTTGTCGTATGAGGAGACTAACGGGATCGGGTGGTCAGGCTCGCTGACTTGGTTGACAAATGTCCTCGCTTCCCAATTGCGCAGATCGATGCTCATGTTGTTGGTCACTGAATTGTCTGGCCCAGACTCGATTATTTACAAACCGCCGCCATATAGCTGGAATATTGCTGAGTGCGGCGTAAAACTAAACTAACTCACTCACTCATTGTAGCTGAATAGGGAAGAAAGAATCTCAAGGTGAAATGTTTCAAAGTTGTGATAAGCTCAAAGCGAAAGGTTCCCTGAACGTCATGATCAGTTTGCATTGTGACATAACGTTATAAAATAACGCAATACTAACGTGTCATGGTATTGTAAAATGATGCAACTCTAGCATTGTGTCATAACGCTATAAAAAGACTAAATGCTAACGTTGTGACATGGCATAAAATGACGCAATGCTAACTTTCTGTCATGACGTTATAAAATGACGCAACACTAACGTTGTGACATGACGTTATAAAATGACGCAATGCTAACGTTGTGACAACGTTACCAATCTACAGCCTTCCCACAACGTTGGGGAAACGCTGTGTGTTTGCTGGGCTAGAATAACCTTATATGAGTGAAGAGTGTTAACTTTTGGTGTTTGAGGAATGTCCAGATTGATGACACTATTAGAGGCTAACACTATTGCAGAAGGCACCAGTCACCGGTATGGCTCCAGCAAACCAAGAGATATTATCTGAGTGATTCGAACTTCCATTGCCTCCACCCTAAGAGCTGAAAACATTGCCTTCATTGCCAATGTATATTGGTACCGATTACATGAGGAAATAACACTGGTCACAAATAAGTGAATGAGTGAGTTGAGCTTTACGCCGCTTTTGGCAATATTCCAGCAATATCACGGTTGGGGACATCGGAAATGGGCTTCACACATTGTGCCCAAGTGGGGAATCGAATCCGGGTTTTCGGGGTGATGAACGAACGCTTTAACCCACCTAAATGAACACGAAAGTAATCAGCACATTTTTTATTGTTTTAAAAATTAAACCTATCCTTGTAAGAAACAGACTTCACGATACAAAAGTATGTCGGCATTTATGCCATGTTGCGGTCACGCAGTGATATAATATGCTGAGAAAAATATATAAAGGAACACTGCCAGCCATGCAGAGGTGTTCCCTTTTTTGTTTCACTCAGTATATCTTTTAAAAAAAACCCACAAAAACCTTTAACATGAGTGCTAAGGAGAATGCTGAGTCGATGTGAGTGCTTATTTAAAGCTCAACAGAACTGCAAGTGCCACGCCACACAACACTCCAAAAGAAACGGAGATTCTGCTTCCGTCGTTTGGACACACGTAGACCACCCTCTCTGTCGTCGCTGAAACAGACAAAATTACGTGATATATCTCTGATTGCGACGTTATGATTCACACGTCACGTGACCATGCTACCAATCGTTGAGGTGGCCTAGAGGTAGCGTCATGGCACTCAGTTACAATGACTGCTTCCAGTGAAGGGCCGGGTCAGAATATTGATTTTCAGTAGCCAATGCTTGTCGTAAGGATCAGTTGATCAGGCTCGTAACTTAGTTAACACATGTCGTCGTTTCCCAGTTGCGTAGATCGATGCTCATCACTGGATTGTCTGGTTCAAACTCGATTATTTACAGACCGCCGTCTTATAGCTGGAATATTGTTGAGTGCGGCGTGAAACAGCAAGCAAGTAAACAAACAAGCACATAAATCCCCGTGTTGTAGTCGGTCTCACTGCCCCTGAACAATATTATTTTTCTCACTGCCAATCTCTCTCCGCAGTGCTAAAGTCTTAAATGAAGCAAGTCCAGATTTCCTCAGGTTGAAGAATCTCTGGTCTCCATGAGGCCCCTTTTTCATTTTATATGGGTTAGATTGTTACTATCGAAATTACATATATTCGGAGATTACGCATTAGTCTACCCGTCTTGATGCTGTTGAAATATTGCTGAAAGCGCCGTAAAATCATACTCCCTCATTCACAATCCAACCCACTCACCCATGCATGCACTCTCATTCACTTTCCATCAAATTCACTTACAAATGCACTCACGCATGCATGCACTCTCACTCACTTACCATCAAATTCACTTACAAATGCACTCACGCATGCATGGACTCACTCACCATCCAACGCACTCACGCATGAAATCATGCATGCTTGCACTCACCCACCACACGCATTCACTCACTCAGTCACGTGACAATTCCATATATGACGCTATGGATGACTTACTTCTAGAGCCAGTAGGCGTCTCCTCGTTCTGGCGAATCAGTGGCACTAGTGTATCCCAGAACACACACTGTTGCTTCCTGAGCCCCTGACCGGTCGCCTGTCCTCCATCCGTGAAGATAAGGAAGGTTTCATCATCTTTGGTATACTTTGGCCACTGGAAGCTGGGTGTCTCCGGAAGGTTTGGGTTCCTGGCAAATTGACGGCGAAAAACGTTTAACATTACCAGATCCGGTTTCCTCTCAATATTTGTTCATAAGGATTTCAAGGTTACCGGCAGAAGTTACTGTCTGCACAATTATTTCCACAATACACCAACTCACAGACAGTTACATTGTTTTTAATAATTATACCATACGAAATAAGACTGGTTTCTTGTTTAGCGCCGCACTCAACAATATTTCAGCTATATGGCAGCAGACTGTAAGTAATCGAGTCTGGACCAGACTATCCAGTGATCAAGAGCATTGGAATCGGTGCCATGTGTCAACCAAGTCAGCGAGCCTGACCACCCGATCTATTAGTCGCCTCTTGCGACAAGCATGGGTTGCTGAAGATCACCTCTAACTAATAATTCATTATCCACTCATAAAAACAACAATTAAACAAGACATAGTGTATTATGTAACAATAATAATTATACACTGGCACAACAAACGTCCAATAGATATTTGCTGATTGATGACTCATCGCCTCATTCACAATCAGAATTAGAAAAAAAAACTTCTGCTGGTTTGCATTAATGCTATCAACCTTTACAATAGAAAATACAAGGTATTTGGACCTGTTAAACTATTGTGCCTTTGTACACATTGTGAAACGTTACAAACAAAGCAACTAATTTCTCAACAAACTTTATCCCTTTCAAGCCTTTAAAACACATTTTAAGTGATTCACATAAAACCTGAACAATTGCTTGTTATGGGTGAGTGAGTATTTTTTATGCCGCTATTAGCATTGATAGGGAGGGAGGGGAGGGGAATCGAGTCCGGGTCTTCCGCGTGTCAAGCAAACGCTTTAACCCGTCTTAGGTAAGACGTACGGAACGGATCAGGGTATATTTTTATTGCTTCATCATTATGCGCTGACTGACTGAGTTTAGTTTTACGCCACTTTTAGCAATGTTCGTGCAATATCACTGTGGGGGACACCGGAAATTGGGTTTACACGATTTTACCCATTTGGGGAATCGAACCCGGGTCTTCAGCGTGAAGAGCGAACGCTTTAACCTCAAGGCTATCCCACCACCCCAGCATGCATATCAAAAATTGCATAAACATCCATAAGTCTTCATTTATCCACCCTTTCAATCCCTGATTCAGTTTTAAAATGCAGGTACTTGCCCAGTTTTAGCAAAATTCGCCCAATATGTCATCATAATACGACTTGTTGTTTTTTCTGCCTCTGATGCTGTGAAACTGTTCCCGAGAGGAAGACCAAACACCATCTCGATCTCAGCCGAATGAAAAGTTCCCAACCATGTCGGTGCTATCAAAGCGTCAAGCCGGTGGTTGAAGTAGTAGAAGTACACGTCATCGTCTGCAGCGTAGTACTCCGCCAGTTTGACTGCTGGGCAGGTGAAAAAGCTGTCCCCGAGGATGTAGTCTATAGTTTCGAGGTAGTCTTTCCGTAGAGAAGGAACCTGGACTTCATCGTATTGGGCCATGACTGCCTTCATTAATGTCGATGACAGACCATTTACTGTCGCATACTTTCTCAATGCGATTAGGAATTGTGTCCTACTCACGTTTAATCGATCCGATAGTGTGAATATCGTGGGCAAAGAATACGGTAGAAATAGCGTGCCTTCATTCCTATTGACGCCCATTAATAGTTCAGTTCTCTTCATTTGCCCTTTTTCTATAAGCGATGTTGGATTTTCTGGAAAGAAGAATCCGTCCACGACAGGAGAGAAAGCGATCTCTGCAATGCCAATGACTTGTTCCTGGTACTTTAGGAGAGTTCCTGGAGGTAAGTCTTTGATGCAGTGGTAAATATCAGCATCCGATCTGGCAGAGCAGTTGGCTAACATCGCAAGTTGTCTGGCGCCGCCAACAGCAGCTGAAGGCTGCTTTGCTGCCCATGCCGGAAGAGGGGATCCGCTTTGTAGAATGGCACGGGTGAAGAGGTCACGTGATTTGGGGGATAGCAATAGATGTCCAACTGATGCTGCTCCGGCGCTTTCTCCAAATATGGTAATCCTGTTTGCATCTCCGCCGAATGTTTCAACATTGTCTCGGATCCATTGCAATGCAAGAGTCTGGTCCATGAGGCCCTGGTTGCCTGGAAACGTGTCGGGGCTGAGGTATAGAAACCCATAAGCCCCAAGGCGATAGTTCATGGACATCACGATGACGTTTTTTTCAGCGGCAAGATACTTGCCGTCATACAACGGCAAACTGATGGAGCCGGATCTGAAGGAACCACCGTATATCCATACCATGGTCGTGAGATTGGTATTTGGTGGTATATTAACTGGTGCCCAGACATTGATGTAGAGACAATCCTCGCTGAAGGTCGGAGGTGCCGTCCTCCAGGACATGCCGTTTGGAATCGGCGTTGGTTGTTGGCATGACGGTTTCTGGGAATAGGCGTCCTTGACCTCCGGTCGCCAGGGGTCAATGGGTTGTGGGTGTTTAAATCTAAGGTCTCCTATTGGTGGTTTGGCAAAAGGTATGCCATAGTAAGTATCGATGAGTTTTCCGAGGACGGAAGTTCGCAGACCTCTGACTCTGCCATGCGTAGTGTCAACTTCCTGTCCAGAGGCTCTGTTTCCGGTACTGACGATGATAACAACCAGGCCGAAGATGAGCAAAGATGTCATGATTTACCTGAAAAGAGTTATCGATAAGTATCACATTCACCGACCTATGATAAGCACGTGTAGTCAAACATGGATGGATCGAACTTGCATTTGTCTCGAAGTAATGTAAAAGTTTGCTCCAACGTATTCCTTAATCATAAGTTTCATTTGTGTCAATACCTCAGAAAATGTAGGCTTCGTACATAACAGTGTTTGATTGTATATGATCAACGTCATTCATCGCGGAGAGCACACGCATGCACACGTACGCACACACATACACACACGCACACGCACGCACACGCATACACATACACAAACACATACACACATACGCACACACACACGCACATACACATGCACACGACTCAATTATTTACAGATTGCCGCTTTGAGTTGAAATATTGCAGGGAGCGACATTACACAACAACTAACCAATCATACCTGGAAATAGAACCAAGAGGAGTCGCTGTTGAGGCAATCTGATAATTTCAGGTGTAATGCATCGTGTGTTTGTATGTTAGTGGCGCATGCAATCGAATGCCAGCAATTATTTATGTAAAAATGCTTTTATAATCTATCGTTTTTTGTCTCTTTCAGGTTTGTTTGTATGTTGTGTAAAGCCGTTCTCAGAAACAGTCCGGTATATGAAATAATCCAGTTTGGCCTGACAATCTAGTGACACCATGAGAAGTATAAACAATGGGAGTACGGGACCAGTTCATATAACATATAAAATGAAAAACATATCCTTGCCTCAATCATATTAATTTATAAAACCCATAATATGACCACTTTTCATCTCCCCTGTGAAAAAGTACCCAACAGTGTTACTAGTGAGAGGAAGACTGTTGGGGGTACGAGACTAGTTTATATAAGACAGGGAAGCAAGTTGTAATCAAATCAACTTAAAACATTGACTCCAGGTACATTTTACCATCTATTCCCGTGTTATCAAATCCTCTAGTATCACCTAGGTCTGATAACCCTACATTAATGCATTTTTTTATTGGCATTCCTGGTCCTCGATTACTAGCTACTGTTGTATATGTAGTGTTGAGTATCCTATATTTGTAGTATTATTCTTGGTATCTAAAATTGATATTTTAAATTCAGATATATTACTATTTGTCATTTTTTCATACTGCCTCGATGAAAATGACTCAGTGCGTCCGTCATTGTGTTTTTCTGTTTTAACCAGGACAGCCTCAACAACGTGGAAGGACGTTCACTTTGAACATTATCTGTTGTGCGAAGCTGTTTGAGATGAACGCATACCTCGCTGTATGGAACTAGCTCTGGTAATTTCGTACCAGTGATGGTAATATTAGGTTTTATTTCTTCTGATGGCAGCCTTAGATTCGTCGTTGAAAGAACACACGCTGTAGTATCCATCGGTTATTGTGTGTCTGGTATTATTGACAAATATCTATAATTATTTTTGCAGATGTTTGTCTATCGCGGTTAGTATGTGATATTGCATAGTGCTATTTCGAGTTGCTCAGACGTGTTATCAACAGCGTGTATAAGTTGAAAGGCCTCACCTATATCTGGAAGCATGATGTACATATTATGAATTATATTTATATATTATATAATAAATATGTATAAACCCAAACAACGACAGCATAAATGCCTCCGACTTCACACACATGAAAATCTTTGTTGATGCGGATGGTTCATACTTCAAAACCCAGTTTGTAGATGTGTTTGGAAAATATAAGTTATTGGTCACTGATGTGAAATTTTATCACGCGTGGTTCAATAACCCAATGCAGTTTTGGCAGGACCAACTCAGTTTCGCTATATCGTGCGCTACGACTGGCTGCGGCCTCAACTTCGACCTGCAAGATGCTTACTATGAACATTGATATGGTGATGGCCACCAAGGACGTTCTGATAAAGCAAGGTATTATACCTGAAAATATTTTAAAGTAATATAAACAATATGGTCACGATAGCAATGATGGTTGTGAATGCCCCAGCATTTGCCAGGATAAATTTTCTTGATTAAGGAAGTCAAACACGGCTGAGGTAGAAGAGGAAGGAAAACAACACAATATAGCTGTAGAAAAACTGCTGGCCGCACAGACTGAATGCGCAAAGAGACATATGAAGAGACTCCATTCAACCAGAAGCTGGCAGGGGTAATGGAGGCGAAGAACGATCTGAATACCGCCAGTGGCGCATAAAATTTTGAACAAAACAAATTTTACGTGAGTAATTATAAAACATGGGGTAGGAAATCTGAGAACACAACCAAGTGAGGAAATGGCAATGTACCTTTGATCGTGGCGATGATATTTTATTTTGACATGGAAAATATTTTTCAATCCAAAGCGAAGGTAGTACGTTGCCAACCTTGCGCAACCCCATTTGTGCTACAGTTTGCCTGTGTTGTAACCAGGCTTTGGATTGTTCTTCTGAAACAGGCACCCATGAAGAGCCACCTCCTCGTGGTGGGTGCTGGGTAACGCTAAGTGCTCTTCTCCCATGTGGACCCGGGACAGAATGTGTCCACAGCACCCCATTGCTTGTCGTAAGAGGCGACTAAATTGGGCAGTCTGTTTGCCGTGGGTTGCGTCCCGTGTCGGTGGAGGACGGGATCCTGGTGGTTGAGGGCAGTAGGAGACTGAACCATTTTGCTCCTATTGCTCAACACACCACTTCGGCCCTTACTTCACCTAGACGGGTGGTAGAATCGGCCCGATTCTATCAATCGGCTGGTCACGCCATGCCCTGTGCATAGAAAGTATTTTCGCACATTTGATTTATTGGGCATTGGTCTTTTTTGACGTCTAGTGTGTAATACCTTTTTGCTATATCTACTTGCCCAGAGTCCTATGCCAGAAGGCGGTGGCTCATGGGCCAATCTGGTGATGTCGACCTCTGTGTTCTATATGTCTCCAATTTCTTGCTAATAGCCGAACCAGCCTAGCATTTGAATTGGTAGAAAAATGTAGCTACTCATGTCGTATTTACTGGAGTATACCACTCCTGTATCCTTAGTGTTTGCAGGCTGGAGTTCCACTGCAGTTGAACACTGTCCTCGTTGACACTCGGTGGCGGGTGGGGAGCGGGGGTGCTGAATCTATTATCATCACCATGTCAATCACCCTTTCTGGTTCCACGAGAAACGACAAAAAAAGACGTTTAGAGGCTGATCATCTTTCTTGCAATGAAGATGTTTCAGGTCCAACACACCAAGAACCTTGGCCAAGATTCATAGTTATTGAATCTACCAACGGTGAACCACTTAAGATCAATCCATTTCTAGTATCAAAGACAATACAATCTATTTGTGGAGAGGTTAAGAACGTTTCACGTCTCAGAGGAGGTACACTTCTTGTTGAGTGTGCGCGACGACAGCAATCCATAAATTTATTGCAACAACATCAATTTGCCAACGTCAATGTTGCTGTCTCAGCTCATAGAACTCTGAACTCAAGTAGAGGCATTGTTAGGGATAGAGCCCATTGTCTGGCGGACATGTCCGAGGATGAAATAGTGGCTGAACTTAAGGATCAGAATGTAACTTCCGTCAAACGCTTTCCCGTCAAGAAGCAGGATGGTAGCATTGTACCTGGCCACACTTACATGTTTACCTTTTCATCGTGCACTCTGCCAAAGTCAATCAAAGCCGGCTATTTCAATATCGGAGTGGAGGTGTATATCCCCACTCCGCTCCGCTGCTATTCCTGTCAGAAGTTTGGACACGGGTCTAAGTCCTGTCGAAACACTCCTCGTTGTCATCGTTGTAGTGAACATCATCAGGACTCTGACTGCAGCAATGATATTAAATGTGCCAATTGTGGAAGCAGTCATCTTTCCTCTTCTAAATGTTGTCCTGAATGGCAAATGCAATCTAAGATACTTAAATTAAAGTATGAAACAAATATTTCCTTCATGGAGGCTAAAAACAAAGTCCATAGCCAGAATCAACATAATCCCTCTCCCACTGTGACATACTCTGCTGCAGTCTCACGACGACCAGAAACAATCTCTACTTCGTGTCAAACGGATTTGACCTGGATGGCTTCTGAGAAACCTGTTCATGTGAATAGTACTTCTGGCAGTCAGGGCTTTTTTACAGCGTCAGCCTCTCAGACTATTAGTCATGTATCAGGTGAAGTTGTTCAAACAGCTATAGATGTTGAAACGTCAAAAGGTGAAATGTCAAAATCGCAAAGAAAACGTCTAAATCGTAGATCAAAGAAATCTCCTGCTGATACTCCTGTAGAGGTTCACAATTTGTTTGAGCCTTTGGAGATGGATGATACACCATCTTCACAAAACCGAAATAACGGTACACCCTCCTCTCGTACACGAGAGAGGTTTCCAATAGAACCGCCATGAGTAACGCTACAAATGTAGTACAGTGGAATTGCAGAGGGCTTAGGAATAATTTTCACGAAGTTCAATTATTAGCTCAAGATTTAAACCCATCAGCATTTAGTCTACAGGAAACATTTCTTAAACGTGATGATAAGTTTGAAATGCGTCAGTACAACTCGTATCACTGTTTTTCACCTCCGGGGGATAAAGCAACCGGGGGTGCTTCCATTTTGGTGAGACAGGGTATCATTCACAGCCTTGTTCCTCTTACAACTAAACTTCAGGCTGTTGCTGTCCGACTAACCTTACACGTCACGATCACACTCTGTTCCTTGTACATACCACCATCCTCGACTCTTCAGCTATCAGAACTTCAGGATTTATATTCCCAATTGCCTGGACCCTGTGTTATAACGGGAGATCTCAACGGTCATAATCCTCTGTGGGGAAGCAACGATACGAACAATAAAGGTACAATTCTTGAAGATTTTGTTTCTAATAATGACTTGTGCATATTTAACGACGGTTCGAACACATATCTACATCCAGCAACGGGTACATATTCAGTACTAGATTTGTCAATCACAGATCCAACCATACTTAATGAATTTTCATGGTCAGTCCACGGTGACCTGTGTGGTAGTGACCATTTTCCGACAGTAATCACTGCTATAAATCCAACTGATGATCTGTCGACGTCAAGATGGAATTTTTCTAAAGCTAATTGGCCTTTATTTCAGACTAGTTGTACTAAAAACTTAAAACCAGAATTTTTCATGGACGCTCATTATGCAATCCAGTCATTTTCGGAGACACTGAAACAAATTGCTGATGATACTATCCCTAAGTCCTCTGTAAATCCACACATTCGTAAGCCATGGTTTGATAACGAATGTAAACAGGCCAGGAAAAGTAGGAAGAAGGCAGAAGACTATTTTCTCCGACACCCTACTGTTCACAATTTAGATAAAGTTAAAATTTTAAATGCCAAGGCTCGACGCACATTTAAGCAGAATAAACGTCAGTCTTGGAGAAAATATGTTTCCAAGATCAATTCATTGCATGAGCTCTATACCGCCCTTGCACAGGCTCATGATACAGCTACAGGGGCTGATGGTATCCATTATCAGCTCCTGAAACATTTGCCCAAAACATGTTTGGAAACGCTGCTTAATGTATTTGATAATATCTGGACTACAGGCAATTTTCCAACTTCCTGGCGTAATGCCATTGTAGTCCCAATACCAAAGCCTGGTCGAGATCATACTGATCCATCTAATTACAGACCAATCTCCTTAACGAGTTGTGTATGTAAAACCATGGAGCGAATGGTAAATAATAGACTAACATGGTATCTTGAAACCAACAACCTTATTACAAATATTCAATGTGGTTTCAGGAAAAATCGCAGTACCATTGATCATTTGGTACGTTTAGAATCCTTTGTGAAAAATGCTATAGTAAATAAACAACATGCTGTATCAATTTTCTTTGATCTCGAGAAAGCTTATGATACCACGTGGAAGCATGGCATTTTAAAGGATTTACATGATTTTGGTTTGAGAGGTCGTTTACCTCTTTTTATATCACAGTTTTTACAAGACAGGCAATTTCAAGTCCGAATGGGTTCTACCCTATCTGATCATTACAATCAGGATCAGGGTGTCCCTCAAGGCTGTATTTTGTCTGTCACATTATTTAGTATTAAGATCAACAGTTTATCAAAGGTTTTAAATGATTCAATTGATGGATCATTATTCGTGGATGATTTTAATATCTCTTAAAAATATGCGCACCATTGAACGGCAATTAGAGTTGTGTTTAAATAAAATAAATAACTGGTGTCTCGAAAACGGATTTAAATTTTCTAAATCCAAAACTAATTGTATACACTTCTGTAGAAAATATAAACCTCATAAGGACCCAGAGCTAACCTTAAATGGCTCTCCCATCAGGGTGGTAAAGGAGGCCAAGTTCTTGGGCTTAATTTTTGATTCCCATTTAACATTTCTGCCACATATTAAATCTCTTAAAGCTAAATGCCTCAAGGCGCTCGATTTGTTAAAAGTTGTATCCAATTCAAAGTGGGGAGGGGATCAGACTACTCTCCTTCACTTATATAGATCACTTGTCCGCTCTAAACTTGACTATGGCTCAATTGTATATGGTGGAGCCTGCAAAAGTAACCTTAAACTTTTAGATTCAGTCCATCATCAAGGTCTAAGACTTTGTCTTGGCTCCTTTCGAACGTCACCCATTGAGAGCCTCTTCGTCGAGGCTGATGAGCCATCCCTTGATCAACGCCGTATAAAATTAGCCTTACAGTACGTGACAAAACTACATTCCAATCAGTCAAACCCTGCCTATAACTGCATCTTTAATCCCCTTATTGAGGAACGGTACAACAGAAAAACTTCTCTTGTTCCGCCTTTAGGCCACAGAATTAAATCGTTTATTTCTGCTGCCGGCATTGAGCTGGACAATATAGCACCTTCCCGTCTTCTTTCTTCTCCTCCTTGGCAGTTAGTTAGGCCACAAGTCGACCTAACACTAGCCACATTTAAAAAATCAGAAACTAATGACTTACAATACAAACAAGAATTTAATCAATTAAAACATAAATATAGCAATTATAAAGCTTTATTTACAGATGGGTCCAAGGACTGTGGTGCAGTGGCTTGCGCCACTGTCATTGGATCCAGAACAATATCTTCTAGATTACCATATAACAGCTCTATTTTTACAGCAGAAGCAAACGCCATATTATCGGCTCTCAAATATATTCAAAGACACACTAAACATAAACAATATATAATTTATTCAGATTCTCTTTCTTGCCTTCAGGCTATTAAAAACCTATCTTGTAAACATCCACTTTTAATTGATATTATTGAATTGTATAATAATCTTGCTACTGGCCAATGCGACATAGTCTTTTGTTGGTTACCCAGTCACGTAGGCATTTCTGGTAACGCAATGGCCGATCTTGCTGCTAAGGCAGCACTCAACAAATCTGTGACACCACTTCTTATTCCCTACACTGATTACAAAGCTACCATTAGATCTTATATCCGTGATCTGATGCAGAAGAAGTGGGACACCCAAGTGGGTGTAAATAAATTACATGGAATTAAACCATATATTGGGTATACCCACTTGGGTTGTCAGTCCAGATTTGAAGAGGTCATTTTGCGGCGATGTCGTATTGGCCATACACGATATACTCATGAATACCTTTTGAAAGGTGAGGATCCTCTGCATCCCTTGTGAGGAAAGAATCACAGTCAAGCATATCCTGCTTGACTGTATAGAGTATTCCATCACAAGGGATCAGTATTTTAATTCACGAACTATGATTGATCTTTTTACTCATACCAGCTCTCATTTAATTATTGCCTTCTTAAAAGAATTAGATTTGCTATCAGAATTGTAAATAGATAAATATTTTATTATTGGTAGTCTAGATTAATAACTGAGATTGTTAGTGGCTGTGCCCTCGAGGGGGGTTGAAGTATAGTAAACTTACTGTCCTCCTGAGAGGGTACGTAAGTCCTAAACATTCTATGTAAATTTAGTACGACCAAACTTTTAATCGTAGTATATTTGTTGTTTTTAATAATGGCTAACTTTCAGTATAATCGCCAACGGCTGAGGGGATGGTGTAAATCCATCTGGGGTCCATGCAGGTAGCAGAAGTACTGTAAGTCCCCATGGTCCCTAGTATGGTGATCTACCTTCAGTTGTTGGCGATCTACAGCCAGTATTTTATGTTGTATTGTCCGAATAGTGGTAATTGTTTTAACTCTCCACACTAGTTTTAATTGTAAATGTGATGCTCTAGTGGTTTTACTGTCCTTTGACGACAGGATTTTATAATGTATACATATTTCATTTCAGTATCAAAATGTTCTCGTCACGATATGACTGAAATATTGCCAATGTGACGTTAAGTATTAACTCACTCACTCACTCACTCACTCACTCTTCTGAAACACTTGGGGCTTTAGCTAAGTTTTTAACAGCATCTACCCCTTTCCAGTATCCTCGTGGGCTGTAGTAAATTTTCTCCATTATATACATTAGTCCAGGAGGAGAATATGTCAAATAATGTCTACATCCCTTAGCAATGCACAAAAGTCAAAATGAACGTGATCAGATTGTTAGTAGTAAAACCATCCATGATTAACTGTGACGTGTTGTAGAGCAGCAAACTAAATGTCATGTTAATGCTCACTGACCCCCAGTACATAAAATGGCCTGTGAAAAAAACCTGATACCACAAACCGAGAGTATTACAGGGCTTTTCATGAGCCCAAGACATCATACTAACTGAAAATATTGTCAAACCAGATCAGTACTGGGGAGGCTACGACATCGAATTTTTCAGCTGCCTCCTCCTGGACTATATGAAATATAAATATTTTTATGACCGTAAGCATAGGTATTGACACCATCTGAAGCCATCCATCATTTTGTAATAGAGACGTCCTATTTATAGTCAACCCATATATGTTATGAGTATATAACCCTTGTTCGAATCCGGCACTATGCTCGTGATGTCCTCCGGATGGTAAAGCTGTTGATCAGGCAACCATTCAAATCCACCTGTGGGTAGATATTGGCTCATGGCCCAACCGTACAGATAGATAGTTGGCATCGAGGTAGAGTATATAGTTTGAAATTTTCTTAGGGATGTAGCCTTTCACATACCTGTTGTTAGCTTCGGCATAATGTTTTGATACCTTAGAAATACCACCGCTAACCCTTTCTCTATGAACAGGTGCATATTGTAATCTGTGAATAATTCTAATTCCACACCAGCTTTCTTCAGTAGAACATTCCACGATAGCCCAGGACATGAATAATACCATGCGGGGTCCAACTCGTACTGCCTCAAACACGTTTTTCTGAATATCTCAAAAACATGAGAATAACCTGTCCATTTTCAAATTTACAATTATTCCTATGGTTATAACATTAACCATGGCTTGTTTTTTTTCTTAAAATACTCAGACAGTGGTAAGTACGATCCACTTCTCAATGGTACATAGTTTGCTATATCCAGGTAAACCATGTTGATGTTATCAACAACCCAACCAGACTCCCTATTAGTGTAACGTTCTAGTGTTTCTCGAATTTTTCCAAATGATCTGTCTATAGAAGAGCTGATAGTGTCAGGGTGCGTTGTAACTTCCTGATTACCTCTGATATAAACATTGATGTATTCAGTTGCTCCATTCGCTTTTTGGTTCTCTAGTGCCATCTTTAACGTGAGTTGAAATTTATTACATCTTAAATCTTTCAGTTCTTCGTTTATGTTATCAAATACAATTGTTTTATATCTTCAACGTCTATGTTTCTTTGAACTTCCGTCTTCTGATTTCTCAAATATTTTTCTACAGCATGTTCAGTAGGCATGAATTCCATAGAGGTTTGTCTTTTTAGTAATTCAATGAGCTCAGATTTCTTCATTCGAGAACGTCACATTACACTTTCACGAGCTTGCTTTGTAGGTGCACAGTAGGTGTTTTTTGATACATTAAACCTTGTAAATATAGTAACTCAGATTTCTTCATACGAGAATCGTGCCAAAAGACGACAGACCTTATGGATTAACTATTTCAATAACAAAACCACATACAATTCCAGATTCAGATGAAAGTCCACGGGAGTTTTCATTATTTAAAGCTATTTCATATCTTTCTCAAGCAGTTAAAAAAGAAGTTGTAAAAACATCTGGAGATGAAACTTTACATTTTCCACACAATAAAAAAGATACGGAAATACCACGGAACCAAATATTTTCACAAATTCAAACAACTGTTAAAAATATGAAAAATGGTACCCCTTTAGATAATCCTGTTCTCCGAATTAAAATACATGAATTACCTCATTCTTCTCAATTTGCTGATTGGGTAAAATTATACAATAAATATAAACCAATAATAATAAATGGAAAAATATCTGGTTATCATCCATTAATGGAAAATGGGAGAGAACCTGATCAGAATAATATTCATAGACCTATTGTTCAAAGATAAAAATGTTCAGGGGCTGTTGGTGTAAGTTTTTAATGTCTTGGTCGTATTGGTATTTCACTTGGTGTTAGATTACAAACTGCTATTGTAGAAAAGGAAGAAGATAAGTATAACGATACTTTAGATGAATTAATAAATGATGAAAAAGAGGAGGGTAAAGAACTGTTTTGATATGATTACAAATTTGATTCCCTGTCTTATATAAACTATTCCCCACTATAAAGACTGTTGGGTACGTTTTTACATGGGAGATGAAAAGTAGTCATGTTATGGGTTTTATAAATTAATATGATTGAGGGAAGGATGGGTTTTTTTTTTTATTTCATGGGTTATATGGGCTGGAGCCGTACCCCCATTGTTTATACCACTCTAACATCGAACTTGGGATACGACTCTGTGCTTCGTCTCTAACGACCAGTATAGGTTGCCGGATCTCTGGGTCACGGGGTCAAGGAACATCCACTCGAATCCCCAAGAGTGATTGTTTATGAACTGTTCGAAAGTATATTTAGTGAAATCTAATAACGGAGCACAAGTATATTTCTCTGCTGCTTTCATTTGAAGTCCCTTACATCAATGCAAAAAGTCGATCAGGTAAAATATGGTGTTTTACTAATCCCCAAAATCGTGTATTGAAATTTGACAGTATGCATGTTAAAAATGCAAGGCATGCATGTTGGAATTTCAAGATATACATGTTCAAAAAACAAGATTTGCCATGATGGAGTTTCTAAAAGTATGCATGCATGTTTAACTTTCAAGGTACGAATGCTCAAATGTCAAGGTATGCATGTACAAATGTCAAGATATGCATGTCCAAAGATCGAGGATGTTGAAATTCCAGATATGAATGTTTGCATTTGGAGGCATGATGCTGAAATTCCAAGGTATGCATGTTCAAATTTCAAGGCATGCGTATTAACATTTCAAGCTCTGTATGTTCAAAATGCAAGATATTCATGGCCTCACGAAACATACACCGTTTAAATGAATTCAGAGGTAGATATTTATCTCTCCGCCCCTGAACCCCACACACATTTATCCTCACCCTCCATCTCTCTATGTCCCCTTCTATGATTGCACCATCTGTACTCAGCTATCAATTACGCTTCCAGAACATATGCAAACTTACCCACTTGTCTTTCCTTACATTAACATTGCAGGCCTTTTGCTCACTCAACAAGGCGAGTGTTGGCTGTTCAAACAGGAGCTGAGTGCATAGTCACAAGACGCCATTGAAAGGTTTTGTTATGTTTAAACACAACCCCAGTACAAAATAACTAGGTCATAGTGTACTAGTTCCAGTGAACCCTTGCGAAATATGAAAATTATCGACTGAGCAAGTCGTGACGCTGACTGAAAGCTTTTGTTGTGTTACATAAGCACTGACATATGATATAAATATATATGCAAGTACACATACAATGCTGAGATAAACCAATATGTGTGTGTGCACGCGCGCGCCCGCGTGTGTGTGTGTGCGTGTGCGTGTGCGTGTGTGTCCGTGAGCGCGTGCATGTACTTCTTTGGGGTGGGATAGCCCAGTAGCTAAGACGCCTGCTCTTCAGGCAGGGTTCAATTCCCCACATGGATACAATTTCCGGTGTTCCCCGGCAGTGATATTCCTAGAATATTGCTAAAAGCGCCGTAAAACCATACTCACTCAGTCCGTCTCTGAAGATAAAACTGAAACGCGCTGGAAATTCGTGGATTTCTACTGTACACTGCCCAACTGCACCCTTATATATAGCCACATCCTTGTGGAATATGTCTTGACCCAGTGACCCAGCAAACCAATGATTGTGTCGTATCACACCCATGCAAGATAAATGCTCATGTTGTTGATCATTGGATTTTCTGGTCCAAACTCGATTAATTACAGACTATGCAGTCGGAAATTTCGGAAATACAAAACAACGAACCAGTAAACAATCATATATGTCCATAGAGATGCACAAAATAGTCCCTCTCTTACACCCACTCTCTCTCATTTCCTTTTCAAATGTGTCAGTCATTTTTTCAGAGTTTTAGCCATGTGTTTTATTTACTCTAAGAGTCTACACTTTTAGACTCGTGTGTTCAACTATACTACTCACTAAGAGTTTAAAGTCACTAGTGTAAGTGTAGCCGCATACTGCAGTCAACTGTTCAAAACTAGATTTAGCGAAATATTTCCATACTGTTTAAAGGTACTGTTTACACATGAACTGATGCATAATAAAACAAATTCGTAACGTTGACACGATTATTGTCATGCGTTCAACAAATGATTTTACTTGGAGAAAAATGGCAAATTCTTATATAAAATAAAATACACCATGACACAATATTTGCAAATGCTTTCCAGCAATTTGATGAATCATCCTTGAGCAATCTGCATAAGGTTTCCAGTTGTTTCCCCCAAGATGGTGGAGAAATTCATCTCCGTTGTAACCATGTATACATATATAACATATAGTGAGTGCTTTAAGTGAGTCTAGACTTTTGAACGGCAGTAGAATTGTTGCATATTACTTTCATGTGTTGGAACGACTGTTGTACTTTACTGCCTCGCGTTTAGTTTGATCTATTGTTACGCCTTGTAGTTACTTCACTGTTACACGTCGCACTTGGTTACAGTTATCTATTGTGCTCTGGATATTCAGAGGTCGTTGCACATTATTCATAATCTGCATGCAGTGACGTGTCTATCGGTGGCAGTCTATGCGTACTTATATCCTTATACTTATACAAACAACTATACTTACAATCTTTTGCCTCCGTATTGCTTTACGCCGCATTCAACACTTTTCCACCCGAGTCAGTTACAAAAAATCAAATCGCAAACAAGGGTATATCTGATCCAACCTAGCCTCATATAAAGACAAGGGAAACTTTCGGAAGACGTGTCATAACGAGAATTTCATATCAGAAACTACCCCCACCTCCTGTGTCTGTGTGTGTGCGTCCGGGAGTGCGTGTGTGTATCTGTGAGAGAGAGAGAGGGATAAAGAGAGAGAGGGAGAGAGAATACCGATAACTGCAATTAAATCAAGGTCCACGTCATCCAAACGTAACACACGCACACGCACACGCACACGCACACGCACACGCACACGCACACGCACACGCACACGCACACACACACACACTGTGTAGTAACACTGCGTTAGTGTCATACATATGCATTGACGTGCATTTCTACTATTCGACGTCCCGCATAACCAAACATTTCTCAATATAATAACCACACTTTATAATCCGAACCTTTATAAGGCTATATTAAGTACTACGTGGCAGATACTATCTTCTACGTAGGAGATACTAAGTCCTACGTTGGAGACAGTGAACCTAAAAGGTCCTACTACGCTTCCGTACATTATGTACTTAAACATATTCAATGCAAAATGGACGTGTATCACAAAGTGTTGTGTATTGACAATAACAAAACCGACATTTAAAATATAAAAATAAAAAAATATGAAGAAATAAACCTACCTTGATGTTTCATTAACGAGTGCTAGATTTGCTGACGGGATAACAGAATACCAGTATGGCGATAGATCAATTCAAGATGAACATAGATCTAACGTAAGTCCACTGGTCTGAAGTTAGGCACGTTGAACAGGACACGTGACTCAAGTGTAGAATTTGAGGGTCGTACCGCCTCGTGTTATTGACACACACACACACACACACACAAGCTTTACCATGCTGAATTGCGACAGGTTTATTTTCTGCAGAGACTCCAGCGGCCTACATCTACTTTGTCGGACGGTGTTGATGTCACAGAAACAGGATTTGGTGTAGTAATTAGTAATATGAAGCTATACCGAACAGGTAACGCATCTCGGTTTTTTTTGTCATGCTTTTAATCCCGCGCAAACATGAACGCTTACTTTTAAGAGATTTCACATTTTTTCGAAACTTGAGTTTCTTTTGCTTTTAGTATATTTTGGGAAGTACAATTTCTTTGATGGAGTCGATTAACAGGCCCCAGTTTCTGATTTCTTTCTTTCTTTCACGATGAACTTGAGTGTACATATTCTATATCACATAACGAGTGATTGATATCATGAACAGCCATATTACTTGGTTCAAACTCGGTGGCAGCGGACCCCTAGCCCAGTGTTCTTGCTAGTAATCATTTTTTTCTCAACAGGTAAAGTGGAAAATTTAACTTTTGAAAATCTTGAGGCAAAACGTGCATCGGGTATTGTTATGACAAGGAGATATATCTTAAATTTTAAAATATTTATTTTTTGATAATATAAGAGTTGTTCAGTGGTACTTTGTACCTTTCAGTGATACGTGTTTATGTTGTGTACCACTACAATAGGACTCAGATAATGTTATATTTCTCTTGGTGATAATAGCATATATAGCATCCAAAGAAAGAAACGCAAAGACCAGAAATCTGTTGCGCAAATGTTGTATTTTCATACACGTATAACTCGTCCACAAATAGACTTAAGTACATGGAATATTACACCAGTTTCGAATAAGGTAATGTCTATACAAACAAGTGGATACTTGTAGATAACGGAGACGTCGAGCGAGATGGTGACGACGTAGCACGACCCCGACGTCGGGTTTCCTGGTTCTCAGACCAATCTTTGTCAACCTGTTCCGTACAGTGTGACCGGATATCCTCTGAAGCCAAGGCACCCTGGCTGCTGTGCTCTCACCCATGGCAGTACGATCACGCAACTGTAGTACCCGGATGTACCAAGTATGGGCTGCAGTGGTAACTTGAGGACTGCCTGTACGGGGACAGTATGTTTGGTTGCAACGAGCTGCAAGCCATGATATCTGCTCAGACTAACATCCAGGCGACTGGCAACAAGAAAGTTGTAATCGCCAGCAGGCATTCTTTCAGTGGCTATGTTCCGAGTCGCAGAGTCAAGACGTGACAGTGATTTAACCTTGAAAGTCCTTCAAAACGAATACTAAATTTTGGAGTTTTATTGCTGCACAAATTTAACTATGACGTAATTTCTGTTGCGTTGAAATCTCATCAAAATCAACATTTTCAGGTAAAATCGATTTTTTACATGTGCAATTGTGGGAAAACATTTTATCAACACTTTTGTTACATAATTTTACGATTGTTTGAACGCAATAGTTTTTTAATAGCTTTTTATAAATACAATTTGCTTATGCGTTTCTTTTTGGGGATAGTATATGTGCCTGACATTCTGTGAGGGCAATAAAACAAACCATCTGTTTTTAAACTGTTATCATTGCCGTTGAGAATGTCTCACTTACTCTCTCCTTCACTCACTCACTCACTCACTCACAATCTGAAAATAGAATAAGGTCGCAGTAAGGCCACTGGCAAATCCTTTCTTTCCTAGTCAGAGTTGAGCCCGCAACTTGACTGAGGCATATTCACGCACTCTCCACGGGTACACTATTAACCAGGAGGAATGTTTACCTAACGCGTCTACTCAAACACACGCGAGGCCAAACCCGAGGTAGTGGATTGGTCTTCCTTCCAACCGTATACACAAAAGTCATAGAAAAATTAACAGCTTCAATTTCCATCTCACTTGGTATTCATTGAAAGGTCAGGCCTTGAGCTGAAAAGGCGTTTTCTAGTGCAAGTTTTTTATGTGTGAATATACGCTACCAGTTTAACTTAATCTGTTGTGTCGTAACGACCTCAAAACACCAGGTAAGTCAATTACCCGTGTCAGAGACATTAGGCCTATTGTTGTTTTGTTTTTTTATGTGAGACAGACTTGCTGCAAGGAGGCCATTACTGCGGACATAAGGTCATAAATACGATCTTTTTACACAAGCTTAACTACCTCACTGTTTCTTTACGAAAAGCATTGTTTTCGTGCTTTTTTATATAATGCGACTGCCTTTGATGATCCCGGTTAGAATTTGTCTTCAGCCATCTTCGCAAGAGGCAACTAAATGGATCAGATGTTGATATGCCATCGTATACCAACTGCGTAGCTCATGTTCTTGATTGCTGAGTGCACTACAAGCAACGAACGAAACAAACAAAGCGTTCACTGTGCTGTGTGAAAGCTGACAGGGACCATCGTATTCTCGCTTCTGTATAAGCAACGGTGTGCTGCGTCCGGTTGTGTGTGTGCAAGTGGGTGTATGTAGTATTTATGTGCTGTATGAGTGTGTGTGTGTGTGTGTGTGTGTGTGTGTGTGTGTGCATTCTATGTGTGCGTTCCATGTGTTTGTTTACAGACCGCAGCCATATGAAAGGAAATATTGCTGAGTGTGGCGTCAAAAGACCAACACAAATCAGGCTTTCTTGTTTTACATCTGCACGTTAGATTCAAAGGTGACACGTGTGTGTGCACGTGCAGTATTTGTATGCGTTGTGTGTATTCATTAGAGAAATGTGTATGTGGTGTATTGACTATTTAAATGGAAGATTTAAAAAATGAAAGAAAAACTGACTGATCAGTTTGTAGTGTAGAGCAGTGTGGTAACCTAGTGATTAATGCGTTTGCTCCTTAGGCCGAAGACCCGGATTCGATTCCCCACATGGGTACAATATGTAAAACCCAATTCAGGTGTCCCCCACCGTGATATTGCTGGGATAATGCTAACTGCGGCATTCACCCACACTTAGGCCATATGACCGTTAACAAAAGAGGTCATTTACAAGGTTCTGGCATACGATGCCAAATGCATTACATAATCGAGTGCAACGTCAGTATCAATACCAAGTGTAATGATATCCTGTTTCAGTCAAGATATGACGAAAGACGGTCATGTAGAAACGAAATCTGATTTCAGAATGGTGCGATCAACGATGTCAGACCTGTCAATGTTTCTGATTTGTAAGAATGGCGCGAGCAACCATAATGGCAGTCAGAGCAATAGTCCTGAAATGTTTCTGATTTCAGAATGGCATGGCTGAATATAATGTCAGACGTAGCAAAAATCGTGAAATGTTTCTGATTTCAGAATGGTGACATCAAAGATAGTGATTGACGTGGTAATCATCTTGTCCATGTCATCACTGTCTGTGACGCAAGAGGTAACAACTACCAGTGGACGCCTCCGCGGAAACCGTCTGTCAGTCCGTGGAAAGTTTGTCGACGTATATCACGGAGTTCGTTTTGCCAAACCGCCTGTTGGAGATCTGCGCTTCAAGCATCCTGTTGCTTTTGAGCCGAACAACTCGAGTATCACACATGCCCAAGTTCCCGGCCCATCCTGCATCCAGCCAAAAGGTCCATTCTTTCCGGAAAGCTTCAAACAGATCCCTGATTATTACAGCGAGGACTGTTTGCACTTGTCGGTCTGGACCCCAACAAACAACACCGGTAACCTTTCAGTAATGATCTGGGTATATGGTGGTGGATTTTATCTTGGTTCTGGTCAGATGCCTCTTCACGACGGTGCAGTTCTTGCTGTGGAGAATAACATCATTGTGGCGACCATCAACTACAGACTTGGACCCCTAGGTTTCGCCTATCTGGGCCCGGGAACCGTGCCTGGCAACATGGGTTTGATGGACCAAAGAATGGCATTCAAATGGGTCAAGACAAATGCTGCCAAATTTGGTGGAGATTCCAATCGAATTACCACATTTGGGGAGAGTGCTGGAGCAATATCTGTTGGTCTTCACATATTGTCCCCGTTGTCACGAGATACGTTTGACAGAGCAGTCATGGAGAGTGGACCAATCACAGAGTCGTTTACATACCTAGATGCTCACACAAGTAAAGATAATACAATAAAGCTTGCTGAGAAACTCAACTGCCCTACTCATTCCGATGTTGATATCTTTGAGTGTTTGAAATTTGCTGATGCTCAGTCAATGGTAAACCTTCAGTTTACCCTCGGCGTCAAGAACCTCATCCCATTTGCTCCTGTCGTTGATAACTATTTCCTCCCTGATGACCCCAAGACATTGCTGGCCAGAGGCGAGTATAAGAACACCGAGCTCTTGCATGGTTTTAACAAAGACGAAGCTACTTTGTATATGATGACCTTAGTCACAGGCTTAAGAAATGCCACTTTCCCACCACAAAATCTGACTCTTAGTTCCACAGAATACGAAATGATGATAAAATCAACATTTATGAAAGAGTTGAGCGATAAGGGTAAAGAAGCACTGAGCATCTACTACAAGAATCTGCAGCCTCCTGGCAACGTTAACTACTTTGATGGCATCAACACTCTTCTGAGCGACGTCCTTTACAATTGTCCTGTTGTGGAGTTTGGATCAGTCTTCTCCAGGATGAACCCCACGTTTCTGTATGGTTTCAACCATCGCATCTCTACAAATCCATTTCCAGCATGGACAGGTGCAGCACACTCCTTTGAGATAGAGCTAGTGTTTGGTCTACCATTGAATGAATCGTTTGGATTCGACCAAGATGAGGCGACCCTCAGCAGGACCATGATGACCTACTGGACCAATTTTGCTAAGACTGGGTGAGCCTTGCACTTAATGACCACTTCTTGATCACACTCAAACAATCCTGTTGTAGACTCGGGTATGAAATAACATTCTCCAGTTGTAATTATGGTATTTATTGCGTTTAGGTGGAAGACGTTGTCTTTGTACCTTTTTCGTGTTTTGCTTAGTTACGTCAGCCTGTAATAATCGAATAATCGAGTCTGGACTAGACAATCAGTTATCAAAAGCATGAGCATTGATCTATGCAACTGGATTGTGTGACATGTGTCAACCAAATCAGCGAGCCTGGACGCCCGATCCCTTTTGTCGCCTCTGTCGACTCATCATTCCTAACTGAATTCTATCCTTAAATTATTACTTCAAGACTTTGTACCATTATTTATCATTATTTCGATAATTGTCTTTATTTCAGAAATCCCAACGTTCCAGTGTCAGTGCCCGTTACTTGGCCGGTTTACGACAACACCAACCGAAAGTATCTGGAACTGGATATTGGCAGCAGCCTAGCAACAGGACAATCTCTACGTCATCAACAGTGCACCTTCGTCAACAAAATACTTCCCATGATTCCAGGCGTCGATGTTCCACGTGAGTCTTCTAAACGTTCTCCCCAAATGCTGTTCACACTGCACCTAACAGACCTGGAACAAAACCCTTCCACGACTAAATCGACTGACGTCACCGTTAGGATGGTTTCATGTAAACACAAACAATCCTGCCGCAATCTACTTTTAACGTCAGAATATATTTTGACGTATTTCATTCGGACAGTGCCACGTCACTTACTGACCACGTAAACGAGTATAAGGTCACAAGTACCACAGAACAAAAAATAATTCCTGGTATAATGTTGGAACCGTGACATTATGAGGAAATATAGGGACAGCGAGTATGTGAGTTAATACTTATCAAATCGGCAGTATTTCAGCCATGTATCACCAGTAAAAATCAATAACATTAAAAGCTATAAAAGTGTTCACGATGAACAGTAAAACTAAAAGTGTATCACAGAGAGATATAAAACTAAACCTTATAATTATAATACAAGACAATACAGTATGTAGCTGCTAATTTAGGGGGAAAGCAGCATGTACGTTAAAACACCATATCGGTGCAACTGAATATTTTTCTTTGTACTGCTGACATGTTTTTCAGAAACAACCAAAGCACCTTTCTCCTGTCCAAGAAGTAATGCCGGAAGTCAGCCTCGGGGTTTTCTCTCTCTGGCAGTTGTCTCCCTTTCTTTTGTCATGAGACAACTTTGTCTTCACTCGTGAGACCACCGCACAGCAACTACTCTCACGATTGGTTTCACATCGTCTGCGTCAAGTGCTGAATTACGAAGTGTCAATGTACTGCTTATCAATATCTTTCAGAAATATACATTTCCATAATAGATAATTTGATTTGGTATCAAATCGTCTTTATCAAGTACTAAATTTCGAAGTATCAATGAACAGCGTTTTCATATCTTACAATATAAAGTTGACATAATTCAATACAGTATAATTTATTCCAGGCATGTATCACTCCGCCTTAACCATTGAGCCAAACCACCGCTCAAATGTCATGTTATCAGACGGAAATCATTATCTGGGACTCCACATCTAAGGCCATGCATGTTCCTGTCACACCCAAGGGACGTTACTCCGCAAGGCAACTTTCGATGCTTCAGACAATTTGGCGCTAGTTTACCTGTTATTCAATAATTTATGCATTTATTTTTTGTTGTTATTTTTCTTTCCTTACATTCATTCATTGCTTCGTGCATTCATTGATTTATTCATCGTTTCAAGGTGTCTAGTAAACAAAACAAAACACAGTTCAATACCAAGAGGACGGTTACACAATTCGTTCATTAGGTTCGATTCCCCAAAGGTACAATATGTCAACCCAAGTTTGATGTCCCCAGTGTGATGTTCTAGGGTGTTGTCATGTACATCCTAGACGCCATTCAGCTTGTTATATACAGCCTAGACGCCATTCAGCCTGTTATGTACAGGCTGGGTCTCACGTCAGGGCCGGTATTGTGTACCCTGTCTGTTGTTGTACCCTGTCTTTTGTATTTGTTTAGTCTCGGTTTCTCTTCCCTAACAAAGCAAGATCAAGTGATCGCCATGCTTTATCTATTTATACTCCAAATTGTTTACCTTAACAAAAGGTTTGGGCTTTGCGTCATATCATGTTATTCTATACTCACAGGCCATAAGATGGAATATTTTAAATGCATCGAAGTGCACGTAAGTCAACTACGCTGAAAAGGGAAATTCGACGCACGATATTGTTGGCGATATTGTTGGCATCATTAAGTCAGTTGACTCACTACATGTGTGTGGACACAAGGAGAGGCTCAGGTCAGTAGCTGGTGACACCACCCCTTACCGTCGTTACTGTTCGACCCCGCCTTGGATGGGATTGCACAAGTCGTCGAATTTTGGGTTGGACTTCATTGCCATTCTTCCTGCAACGCGTCTGCAAAGTTCTCCAGGTGTCCGATGCACATGATGATGAAGATGATGATGCTTACTAACATGTCGACAAGGTTGGTCCAACAGATGCTCGATCGGGTTCAGATCTGACGTCTGAATTGGCGAGATTGGCACCTATTCCACGAGGTGGAGGTCGAGTGTTGTCGAGTTGAAACAGCTCCTTCTGGCGATTAAAAAGTGGACAGAGGTGAAGTCGCATGATTTGTAGCGATCGATGTAGCGATTTGCCGTATGGCTGCCTTGAACAACCACTATTTCTAATCTACCCGTGTAGAACATGCCTCCCCACACCGTGACGCCATCTTCACCTGTCAAACACAGTTCGGCGCAAAACGTTCATGTCGGCGATGTCGATGTTGCTTTCCACTCCGACGTTGATTTACGCGATTCATGGCTAAATCAAACCCCGTCCGTGCGTTGCACCATTGGACCGTTGCACCATTGGGAACTCGTGTCAGGACGATATGCTCGAATTCCCACTTTTCTCAGACGATTTTAAAGGTTTGTCCTCACAGACATTCATTTCCCAATCAGGACAATTCCCTACATGTCATTTCCCCATCCTGGCATTTCCCCACACCTGTTTTGAAACTAGTGGGACAATTCCCCACACCCATCATAAAACTGTGTACCAATAGATGGGGTGGGATTGATTGCCATGAGCATTAACTAATTGACACATAATCACACACACACACACACACACACACACACACACACACACACACACACACACACACACACACACACACACACACACACCACACCACACCACACCACACCACACCATACACACCCGCATTAATGGGACAACAGGATTAACTAATTTGCATTATATGTATTCACGTGTGCATTAGGGGTATGGTGGTCAGTAAGGTCAGAATGTTTTCATAATGGTTTCTCAAGATGGGGTTCAAGAGGAAATGAAATAATGATTTCCTGTTTCCATCAGCTCATCCAGAAAGGCCACATTACTGTATCAACCTCTCCAAAATTAACTTTCTCCAAGATAAAATGAGATTTACAGTAACGTATGAATATTCTGGTGAATATTCATTTGTCACTGGTGAAAGCGATTCGCCTTTTGAAATGGATATCTAGTTCAACTGAGTGAACGGGTGAAAATTCAACTCATTATATAATTATGTATTGGTTCGATTACTTCCAGAGGGTCTTCAATTTATCCGATATAAGTGTAAACAGTGATGTAATTGCGCACGTAGACGTAGAATATTTGTGATAGATGTAGTACATATCAATAATATACTCAAATCTGATATTACACAGGTAGAGATTGAAGCAGCCATAAAAACCTTAAGTTGGGTAAAGCGGCAGGTCAGGTCCGGATCGTGTCTTAGCCGAGATGATTCATTGTTGTGGCTGTCTTCTCGCGCCTTATCCTCTACTTTTGTATAGTGCTACACTATCTACAGGTACTTTCCCCACTGAGTAGCGTAAATATTTGGTTGTTCCACTCCATAAGAAGGGACGGTATGATTGTGTAGATGTCCTTAGTCCAATTTTATTTTCAATGGTTATCTCAGAATTCCAATCTATGACTGAAGATTCTGAAGTCAGAGGTATATTTATCGGTGTAGAGAATTTGGAGTTGTTATTATTATTGTAAACTGGTGTATTTTGGACGATAGTGTGGTTGGGTTGCAAAAGAAAAGCGACATCTTGTGTAAATTTTGTAAGTCTTGGGGGTTACAAGTGGATATGGATAACACAGAGATATAACTATTTAAAAATGGGGGATACCTTCGTACTTATGTGTTTTTTTTCCTTGATGGCATACAACTGAAAACAGCAGGATATTGTAATTGTCTTGGTATCATGTTTTCTACTAGACTGTCATGGACTGTTTGCACAACGTCGCTGGTGGCAAAAGCCAGCAAAGCCTGATCACTTATAAAACAATTACATTGTCAACATAATTTTACGAATATTCCTGTTCATGTTGTTTTACTGTGAAAAAAACAATAAGGGTACCCCATAAGTAAATTTATTCATTTCTGAACCAGTGCAGATAGACAATTGATTTTCATATTGGGAATATGATCCGTCAGTCGATCCGTTTTTAATGACGTTTTCGATACCTAGGACTCGGCGGTAATGAGAAAAAAACACTTATCACTGAAATTATATCTTTTGCCATTGCCAAAAAATAGGATCGGGCGATTCATAGACCAGTTAATTAAGAAATACGGCGTTACATATATATGGATTGTCACAACAAGTCGAAAGCTTATGAAAGTGCCGCTCCGTGAACTATAACACAATACAGTGAATAACTAATTTCAAACAAATTATAAGAACAATTATTTCAGAAGCATTACGTCCATGGAATCCATAAGAACAGGAAAAAAGTCTGCACAATTACATTAAATGGTATAATTGCGTACGTAAGAGTTACGAATATTTGAGTCTATTTGAAAGTAATATGTTTTTATGAACAGAGTCATGAATAAGCTGATTGATTTTGTTCCTTGATGTTCGATTACCTTGAAGAACTGAATTTAAGTCAAAACCATTAGTGCAGAAATTTTTGTTTGATGTTACGAAGTCATAACAAGGAGAAGAAAAGACGGAATGGAGAGAATCTTCCCATGGTCATTTTTTATCCTCCACCTCTGGACGGTGTTGGGTCAAACTGAAGCGGGTATACCCATGTCGTAGTCGACATATGGTGCTGTGTTGGACGCTGTGCCTTGCAACGGCAGACTGGACTCCCTGCTTCTTAACATCCAACGACGATGTTACGGTCAGTAGCATTCATCATGGCCTTCTAGATCTTCGTTCACTTCGCATATTTCGTAATCAAATGATAAATTTGGGGTTGACCTTTCATAATCGATGTTAAGGTCCTTGGGTAGAATAGGCCTTCAGCAACCCATGCTTGCCGTAAAAGGGGACTATGCTTGTCGTAAGAGGCGAATAACGGGATCGAGTTTTCAGGCTCGTTGACTTGGTTGACACATGTCATCGGTTCCCAGTTGCGAAGATGGATGCTCATGTTTTGATCACTGGATTGTCTCTGGTCCAGACTCGACTAATTACAGGCCGTCGCCGTATAGCTGGAATATTGCTGAGTGCGGCGTAAAACTGAACTCACTCACTCACTCACATGTCTCCGTAGAAAACTTTACATGGAACACTTTTTGTTACATGCGCTCACCCATGTATCACTTTCATATTTTCATGACAAACGTTTACAAACACATTATGGTATGCGTTTCCGTGCAATGCACAACAACCATGGCATGACCAACTGGATTCCAACAACGGAATTGCTTTGATGACAATTGCTGCCAAAATGATTGCCCGACAAAATCCCTGTGGGACTAAAAGCCCCGGAAAGTGGCGAAGCCGAGTGTGTCTTAATTCAGTGTCTTAATTAATTAACCCTTTTCAGATCTAATCTCCTCCTCAAGACCCACTTCCTACTCAGACCACAAACATAATTTGGCGGCATAAGTCATCATTTAGCTAATGGTCATCATTTAGCTAATGGTCATCATTTAGCTAATTGTCATCATTTAGCTAATGGTCGTTTTTCTGTAAAAGGGCTATTCTCTCCCATGTGGCTTTTGTCTGTCCAACGTCAAAACATGTCAAAATGAACTACTGAAAACGCCTGTGCTTTTTTTTGAAGAGAAATATGACATTAGACATGCAGTGTCATGATATCAACTTTACATCAAAGACAAAAATGTTTCAAACGTTAACTATACTGTACTTTTATAGACGATCAAACTACACAATATGACAATTCTTTGATAATCGTTCCCTAGTCAGTCATGTTTCGTTTGTATCACAAAAGAAATTGGTTTTCAGTGAACAGGCATAATTAAGACATGAGCACGACGTAAGCCCAAAGCGGAAAATGGCGCGGATGTTGTTGAATAATAATGACCACTCTGACCACTGGGCTGAGGATGAGTGAGTGAGTTTAGTTTTACGCCGCTTTTAGCAATAGTCCAGCCATATCACGGCTCGGTGCACCACTTTAAACATATTTATTTCCAAAAGAGGGAATGGATTAGTAAACAATCAGTATATTACTTATGTGACTACCGCTCCGGAATACAAATAACTTAGATGTAACAGTCTTGAGCAGAAAAGCATGCTAATAACAAACAATAAACAATAGCTTTCTGAAAATGTAACCATCAAAATGTTGTTAATATAGCCACATGTAACATCAGAATCATTTGATATTTGATTGTAACTGCAGTTTCGTTTTTATTTTTACAACATAAATCTGCCTGACAGTACGATAGAAGAACGGATAGATTCTAACAATTCAAGATTATCTTTAGTAGATCCCTGAAGAGTGGCCGTATAGTTTTGATTTGATGTCACATCCTTTGGTACAGACAGGCATTTTGCGTCTTATGCCAGTGTAATTAAAGCACAAAAAGAAATAGTGAATTGGAACTTCATAACAGTAGCCACAAGAATGGCGGCATGCGGACATGTCGGAAAGCATAAACGGGTTAAGATTACTCATTTATCATTGAGTGACATGTCAAAATCGTGTTAGGAATAATTGCATTCAATAACGAAACAATTCTCCAAATTTCTAAATAATTCATCTGTCGTCTTGTCATTTGCATGTATTTATCGGTACAATACACACCACATACTGCCGTTGTCGATATATAGTAATTAGAGAAAGACTGGTTGGAAGGGAAAAAATATGATTTAGTATTTGTCAGTTCCTCATAGTCCCTCGTCTAGTGTGTTCTACCCACCGTTCACATGTAGTCTTATAAACACAATAATAATGCTTTATTCAAAGCTGCAATGCTGCTGTCATCCTGCAAAACATTTCTACAGGTTTCTTTGAAAACTGCACAAGTTCAAACCACCGAACCGTTCCAATGTGTGCCTAACGTACACTTAAGTTTTATATCCATTGTTTCTTTAATTCAGCACACATTCGCCGAACCCTCTCTTATTACAATAAGCCGTGAAGGTCCCGGGTAGAAAAGGCCTTCAGCAACCCATGCTAGCCATAAAAGGCGACTATGCTTGTCGCAAGAGGCGAATAACGGGATCGGGTGGTCAGTCTCGCTGACTTGGTTGACCAATCGTTGAGGTGTCCTAGATGTAGCGTCATGGCACTCAGTTACAATGATTGCTTCCAGTGAAGGGCCGGGTCAGAATATTGATTTTCAGTAGCCCATGCTTGTCGTAAGGATCGGGTGATCAGGCTCGTAACTTAGTTGACACATGTCGTCGGTTCCCAATTGCGCAGATCGATGCTCATGTTGTTGATCACTGGATTGTCTGGTCCAGACTCGATTATTTACAGACCACCGCCATATAGCTGGACTATTGCTGAGTGCGGCGTAAAACTAAACTCACTCACTCTTATCAGAAACTCCTTTAAAGAACTAATGCTTAGTATTATCAATTCAATATTATTTACCTCTTGAAACAGGACTAGGACTACAAAATTCATATAAAATAACACATCAATATGGCAAATAACGGTAAACAAAAACAACGTAAGGTAATTTATTTTTGACAAATACCCTTCATTATATCCGATGTTCTCCCATCGGTTAGACGTCCCGTTTGTCAGACACGTTGAAACAACAAAAGTGTTCGTTGGTTGCACTCAGGTACACTGCATTGTTACCTATAGGTAATATGCAGATCCAAATTTATGGATAATGACCTTATTTAGCATACATAAAACAAATAAAGATAATTCAGCAAGGATTTTTAATGGTAAAAAAATAATCTTATTCATTTATACAAACCAATATATGTATTCGCATATATTATGCTTCATATTTAATCTCATTATGAACACATGTAGTTCAGACAGACAACACAGTGACTGTAGTAACAATTACCCAAACAATCTCCACAGCGTCAAAGAAAGCAGCGTTGATTTGCTGGAGTTTGAACTCCACATATCAGAATACCTAAGGGGTACCCTCTGTGACTGCACATATTCTACTCTCTGAAGACAGCCATTGTTTGTGTGTGAACCCTGACTCTTGCACTTCATTTTATACAACAGGTTTTGTTTATGTTGCAAAGAAAGGTGCAAGTATGGTAGTAACTCAGTTAGTTACATGGGAAATCTATAATTCTGTTTTGATCCTTGTGAACAGTATGAAAACATACAGAGGAAACACAATAATGTTTTGATCAAAGTGAACATTATGAAAAAAACCTTGAAGGGGTCAGTCATATTTTAAACTGAGTGATTATTATGAAAACAAACTTGAAGGAGTCAGTCATATTTTAAACTAACATTATGAAAACAAACCGAGAGGAATCATAATCATGTTTCAGGTGAGTCATAATCATGGTTTCATCTTTTTAAACATTATGAACACCAACTGAGGTGAGTCATAGCCCTGTTTTGATCAAAGTGAACATTATGGGCACAAACTAGAGGAGTCATAGTCCTGTTTTGATCAACGTGAACATTCTGGACACAAACTAGGGGAGTCATAGTCCTGTTTGGATCAAAGTGAACAATATGGAAATAAGCTTAGGAAGCCGGTGATTGAATAAGTCAGCTAGCATTATTAATATTCTGATCAAAGTAAACTGACGAGCAAACGAAAGTACACAGGTTGCGTTTCTTCCAATAAGACAAAACTAAAAAAACAGTTAGATGAAATGGAAAATGTACTTTGAAGCACACTGCAATAAAAGTATTTTATCAGCAAAATGACATTGTCCCAGTAAACAGCGACGTAGTGATGACCACTGCAGACGGTTTCTACGCTGGAAAGTCAAAGCATACCACTCAGTGGTCGGCAGGCCTGTATGCCAGCAGCACGAAGTTGTCTTGTCACTGTGAATCGGCTAATTCAATTACCAAATGATGTGGCTGTTGATGACCTCATCGCCAACATCCGGTTGCGAAAGCTAATAACCCTCTCATAGTAATCTGCTTTGGGGTGTTGTGACTTCTGGGTAGATCACAGGACTGGACTCTCATATTGAAACAACTAAACAGCTGAATTATGATCTGTGTTGTGCAGCCGAATGTCCCTGCAATGTGGCTGTTGGAAACGCATATTTGTGATATTCCGTCGCCCGTTCTCGTTGCACTTTTGTCAAGTGATTTTTCAGTCTTTACAACAAACTGGTTTTATGCTCTCGGTGCGAAAAATGTTCGTGTATGGGACAATAATCACAATTTTGCGAAACTTTGTGCAGAAACCCGTAGAAACTTTTTGGTTACTTTTTGGAAAATTAAAGAGGACGGTTACGTTCTATACAATCAGTGCTATTAAAAGCTTTACTAATTATATCGAAAATTTGGGATTGCAGCTACAATTACATCTGTGTACTTTCTTTTGCTCGCCAGTTTATTTCTGTACAAAAAGAAACAAAATCATAATTAATGTTAAAATATACCACTCGCAACTCATGTAAAGCATCTGGAAAGTCTATGGGAAAGGGTTACTGTATCAGTGGGTAAGTCTTGTAGTGAAGTCTGATTGATTTGTCTGATAATTGGCAGGTTTGACACGGATGTTCTCTTTGGTATCTTCCCATTCTACCATGACTTCGGTAAATACTGGATTGTGATTGGTTAATCATAGTCATCCAGAGGTATATAATCACATTATATACCTTTGATTTTTTAACATGTTACGTATTTATTTAAAATCAGAATAACATGGTAATGGTAGAATGGAGATAAACGTATTGTGTTGGAAAATCAGCGGTATATAACAAAATTATAATAGCTCTAAATGTTGTATTTAAAACCTCACGCTACGCGTTGGGTTGTAAATCAAATTTAGAGCTATTATAATTTCGTTATATACATCTGATTTCCCAACACAGTATGTTTATCTCCTAATTATGATTACTCCCAGCCTGACTACTTATGAATGTCCCGCTTTGCCTACTCTGTAAGGGAGGCTCCAGTAATGATTAGAAGCCATGTGAGATAACGCCTCTACTCGGATTAAAACCTTTTTGTAAACTTAAAGTACATGTTGCTTATTTTGAAAATTCAACATAATCCCTCCAGCTTCCATTCAAACTATTAACTGTAGCTCGCAAAGATGTTATGAGATATTTACAGAGCCCGATTATGTCGTGGAATTTATTTCCCTGTGGATCTTCTAATGCTATTTTCCTGAATACATTTTAAACCATGATGAATCCAAATGAGGATTAAAGCTATGGTTTGTAGCAGAAATGCAAGTATGTCAGTACTTGCTGGTAAACCATAAAGGTTTATCACATTTCGTTTATTGCATATATAGCACGCGCAAATATACGAATGTGAGTAAAAAATGGTGACATTATTAATTTTACTAATATTCAGGTAACATCACACGCATACACAATATTGCATACATACCAATATACAAAATAAAATATTTGGCAAATATGATGAAAGTTTCAAACAGCACATACACAAAATAAGCGTTAAATGTCACACCATCAAATAACTAATAATGTGCACTATGCATTATACATAAATATACTGGACAAAATAGTTAGGGATATATTTTGAAATTATGAATAATGATCTAGTTTTTACTGACAATCTGATGAAATATTAATTATAAAAATAGCAATATCCCTAAATTATTTTGTCCAATCTATGTACAATTTGTTCAGCATGATAATCACATTCACAATCACACCAGATGAGAAACGGCATCACCACAAAGAAGTAGTGAGATCGTACCAGGAATACGTCCAGCTTGAGTTTGGCGTTGTCAGCAATAAGGTTGTGGATGTTCCTGTATGTTCTAACAAGGTTGCTGGCAGTGTGTAAGGTTGTGGATGTTCCTGTATGTTCTAACAAGGTTGCTGGCAGTGTACAAGGTTGTGGATGTTCCTGTATGTTCTAACAAGGTTGCTGGAAGTGTACATGGTTGTGGATGTTCCTGTATGTTCTAACAGTGCTGCTCTCAGTGTATAAGGTTGAGAATGGTTCTGTATGTTCTAACAAGGTTGCTGGCAGTGTACAAGACCGTGGGTGTTCCTGTATGTTCTAACAAGGTTGCTGTCAGTGTATAAGGTTGTGGATGTTCCTGTATGTTCTAACAAGGTTGCTGGCAGTGTACAAGACCGTGGGTGTTCCTGTATGTTCTAACAAGGTTGCTGTCAGTGTATAAGGTTGTGGATGTTCCTGTATGTTCTAACAAGGTTGCTGTCAGAGTGTAACGTTGTGGATGTTCCTGTATGTTCTAACAAGGTTGCTGGCAGTGTACAAGACCGTGGGTGTTCCTGTATGTTCTAACAAGGTTGCTGTCAGAGTATAAGGTTGTGGATGTTCCTGTATGTTCTAACAAGGATGCAGTCAGTGTCTAAGGTTGTGGATGTTCCTGTATGTTCTAAAAAGGTTGCAGGAAGTGTTTATGATTGTGGATGTTCCTGTATCCTTTAACAAGGTTGCGTTAGTAACTATCAACTTCTACCATTTAGACCCCAGTTACACCAACTATGATATATGGCTGCTCTCGTTACAAATTCATCGACATCTGTCTATTATATGGGTGACTACAGGGGCAAACAACTATTGCGGTAGTGATTGCCTATTGTGACCATCTGTTGGAAAATACTTTTTACTTCAAATGTTTCATTTCCCAAATGAATGTATTGTGTATATGCGATAAACACCAGCTGAGGTAGTTTCAGTCTCTTTTCACAAATGACAAGAACCTGAAAACCCTGATAAAAGCAGTAAAATCATAAACCAAAGGAAGCTGCAAGTCTGTTCACAAACATCTTGTATTTTGTGTTGCACATTTACCAAAAGAAGTCAGTTACTAAACTATCAATAGTCACAGATGCCACCCATGTATCAATGGGTCTTAGTCTGGACAATCGATTAATTGCTATGTGACAATCAATAATCGATAGTTCGATCATCGTTACGCCGCTAACAATGTGAGATCTAGACTACCAGTTGTCAAATTTCCGTTTTGTGGAATCCATGGTATCTTTTGTCTTCACAAGTCCGTCACTCTGAGCTTCATACGCTCGATACTAACGCTCTCGAACAGGCACAAACTTGGAAATGGTCGGAAAGAGAACTTAACATATTGTTTGAATATCGATAAATGCGTGTAGAATAAAACCCACTCGCTCACTCACTCACTCACTCACTCACTCACCCATGGACTTCACTGCAGATTGATATTCACGTAATGAATCTCATAGCAAAATGTCCTTATGACAGGAAATAAGGCATTAGTAAGTGTGCAGTGATGATTTTTGTGGACATAAAACTTCCTGAATCCTGCATCATGTATGTCTTTCAATAGTTTCAGTTTACTGATGCAGTCATTCCGGTCAGTGCAAGGTCCATGGTATTCCACATAAAACTGTCGGACTTTCGACATTTCGCCTGATGACACCATGTTGATTAGCGAGGGCCATTCTGAATGTTCGATGTCCATCTTCAAGACATCAATGTATTTCTGGAAAACAAACAGAGACTTTAAAACGACATCCTTATACATTAATTTTCCAACAAATATATACAATGAGTGGGTTTAGGTACTTTAATGCCGCATTCAGCAATATTCCACCAATATTCTCGTCGGAACACCAAAAACGGGCTTCACATATTGTATTCATTTTGAGAATGTGTAGATGGGTCTTCTTGTGCTCGTGTGTTATGTGCGTTTGCTTGTGTAGGTAATGTTGACATCAATTCTCCGCAGTCAAAGGAGGTTTGCGATTTTTCGATAATCTCAGCTTTCATGTAACAAACTCAACCAGTTCGTTGACAACGTCTTCTGTGTTCTTCCTGAGAATATTATGGGGAGCTGAATCTTCTATTTTCTGTCTTCGTGATAAACAGTCAACAGAACGGAATACTCAAGAGCATAAGATCTGACCGCTCTCCGAGTAATGACCTAACTTTGGGCCCAAAGTAATGAGGTCAGTTTTACCCACAGTAATGAGGTCAATTTGGACCAGAAGTAATGAGGTCAAGTTCGACCTAAATTTGGGGCTAAAGTAATGAGGTCACACAGGTGATCGAACTACAGACCAGGTCTGTCATTAAAAACCAAGAAATCCCGTATTTGTTCGTCTATTACAAAAATATTATTTGTTGTCTTTACCTTCATGACACTTAAAGGGACGTACACACATGTGTAGCAGTGTCTCGTTGAGCTAGTGCTGTCTTGAGTGTGTTTGGTAGTGTAGCTGGAGAGCACGTTACAGCTTGACAGGGTGTCGACGAATCCTAACAATATTGGCTTGCGTGAACAGCACACCAATGAGTGGATTTTGTTTTACGTCGCTTTTAGCAATATTCCAGCAACACCAGGAATGGGCTTCACACATTGTATCCAGGAGGATATTGTGAGGAATAGGACACGGGTCGTTTACCACGAGAATACCCACAGCCCCCTAAACAAATGAATGAAATGAAGATAGGGTGCAGTTTGAAAGGGTGACGATCAATCCTTAAGCTGTCCCGTTTTACCGAGCGCCAGGCAAGGTAACAACAAGTAACAGGGTAATCACAAAAGTAATGAACTCCCATTTTGTGGAAAGTGATTGGATTGGCTTTGTGATTAGGTGCATCACTCCGAACGTGTTTGTTCTTATTCCCGATGGGTTTCAACCCACAGATTTACTATATTTTATATCTGTATTTTACTGATTCTAGATAAGTCTAGTTATAAATATGACATACGTTCGACATACAGTGAAGTCTGTCTATTATGGGCTGTTCTTGTTCAAAACCATGTCTTTAAACCACCAAAGCGACAAAGAAACCTCTTGTGAATTAGATTGCAGGTGCTAGTAACTAACACTACCGAGATGACCAAATGAACGTCTTGTTAGAACCGGGCATCATGTCCAGATGATATGCCAATCACTGGATTGTCTGACCGACCCTCGATTATTTTCCTACCACCATCGTAAAGTGGGATGTTTCTGTCTGCGTGCGACTATCAACAGCTAACCCATTAATCATACGAATCGTAGCCCCTTTGCGGGCCAATTAATTATAATTTCGTGCTTCTAGTGTGGCGAAACTGACCTGTATAGAGACATTAAAAACAAAGGTAATTTATTTCGAATTACAATTACTTCCAGTACTAGAACGAACTAGCGGTGGCTGAGGAGGTTAGATAGCCGATTTGGTGACTCTGTTATTGTGTCTTTGAAGGGCACCATTGGCTTCTATCATTGTTATCATAACTGTCGGGTTCCAATCAGCGCTTGTTTATACTGGCTTCCAGCTTTCGTTAAGTCATTCCACTTGTTACTTTGTTATTGCTTTACCTGTACATATAAATATAGCTCTGTACCCCATTCTCAATCACCTGATGAAGGAGTAAGCATTAACTCCGAAACGTTGTGTTCTCATATAAAGAAGTTGATATCCATAAAATCTTCATCCTTCTGTTATTGTGGTTTTGAAGACTAGATCGGACTCATCTCCCACAGACACTGTACACCTACGAACGTTTAATCCCGACTTGAAAACTTTTAATCACAATTAATCACTTTCTAAATGACACATAGTTTAGAACATGTGAAGGTTCCTAGTTTATGAGGAACATATGTCCAAATATTTGTAATAGTTCGTAATATTCAAAATGTCACTGACCCCCGTGTGGTTCAACATTTTCTTGATAGTCGTCAATGTATGTAAATCCCAGTTGTTCCGCCTCTGGTCCTTTCCGTCAAGGCCTGAATTATAAAACCGGACGCGTGGCGACCTCTGGTAAGATGCCTGGTTCATGCTGAAATGAGATCATTATCATTAATATCAGTATTATACAGCTTCAGCGATGATAGACGATGTTTACGACATTCGGATAAACATCGGCTGTTCCATACGTGACCAACTGTTTTCCCGGGGCAAGCCGAAAAGCGACTCGTGACCTTCGGGAAGGATTTTATATCCACGCATGAACATAAGAACTACCTCAAACAAGAACGGTAACTCTATCCCTGTTTGATGCCAGTCAATTCTCCTTGTATTTCCAAATGTATATTTCTGAATAGGGTTTATGAATCATACATTAGACTCTGTATATTCCGACATCTGAATTATCCGACAGTCTGTGAATTCCGACATATTTTGGGGATCCAAGCAGCTTTCTTCTATATTATCATCATATAAACATTGCATTATCCAACACCTGTACATTCCGAATTCCGACACCTTTTTCTCGTCCCGGTGACACTATTAATCTGGACAACCTGACATCATCACCCCACATTGCTTAGAAACCAGCCAATCAAACCCCACACATGGTCAGTTGACAACTAACACCCTGTTACTAGTAATCTCTTTGGCCCCAACACTTGCTAATTGGGAGTTAGTCAACAGTACATGAGATTTGTTTTGTAGACTATGCAAAAGAAATGAATTTTAAATCCCAATCTTTTTTGAGTCTAGAATTAAATTGTGACGTGTTAATCCCAAAATACTAAAAATAACTTTTCAAACTGAACATTCATGAAAGCTTGCTGCCATACCCTTGCTTGCATTTTAAAAGTGTGCAGAAAAAATGCAGAAGCCCAGAAACGTCAAACTAAAGTATCCGCAGACATGTGATTGTAAGCCTAAAATATGACTGTTAAAGTTTAAAGATGATTACTTCAATAGTATTATATTGTTTTTAAACTCACGGCAATAATATATACATTTGCTAAAATTATCCGAAAGCGGACGTTAAATCTCCAAAAGCAGATCGTAAAAAGACAGTCCGTTACACCCATAAGAACTGTTATGTAAACGAACATGCCTGCGTGTAGCTCAACCTGTAACCTTTCAGGGTATGATTCTTTAAAAAAAATACAAATAATAAAAAACACAAAAACTTTCAAATTAGTGGTAGCCCAGTTAGAGCTCTCGCTCGTCACGACAAAGACCCAGCCTCGATTCCAAATTGGAGTACAATGTGGGAGGGTCATTTCTGATGTTCCCAGCCATGATATTGCTAGAATATTGCTACAAGAGGTGTAAACCATACTCACTCACTCACCCATTCACTAAAGATGGATGGCCTCTTATCAAAGCACCTTGCCCAAAACCTATAGGACAATCACCACCAGGGTTTTCACAGTGGTCTCCAGACCGGCGCCGGTTTTGTCGACTTATCGACTGGACTGGACTGGTTGATTGTGTCTTCGTTTTCTGCCATTGCTGCTCATAATATCAACCACTGATTTAGTTTGCTTACTTATGACTTCCAAAATATAACTGGAATTTTGCGGAGTATGCAGTTTGAGGTACAACGAAAGAGGGGAGGAAAGAAAGAACTAACAAAAACAAACAAACGAACGAACTAACCAGTTCATAACGTACCAGTACAACTAAACAAGCGTGTATACAAACCTTGGATCAAAGGCTGAGACATCACACTCATAGTTTTTTGCTGTGTCATCGTCAAAAGAAAAATCGTTGCTGATTCTGCAGTAAAGAAAGCCATTATTACTTCGACGTTATTTCTAAATTATACGCATTCCACATAATTCAACATGAAGGAACAGTTGTAACACATGCCATATTTGGGATTACACACTCTCAGTAAAGAACCGATTTACAGCTGGGTCGGGTTGTGTCCCGTCCGCGGCTTTCGCGGTGGATGAGGGGGTTAAATTGTTCACTTTGTGTGCTGGCAATCCTTGACTCTGGATTCGAATCCTGGGTGGGAGTCATCCTATCAAAAGTACTAGATTTGGCACTTTACTAAGAAAGTGTGAAAGTTTTAACTGACCACTTTCTGATTGGCAGTGTGTACTCGTGAATCAACATTACCACACCTGTTTCACGTGATCTGTGTCTTATCATCTGAAAAATACGTATTCTAATCAGTTAATAGACTAATATGTCTTCCAATCATCTGACTAATACGGATAGTAATCAGTTCATAGACTAATACGTGTTCTAATCAGCTGACTACATACGTATTCTAATCAGTCGACTTGCACGTATTATAACCAGTTAACTAATACGTATTCCCTTTAGTTAGCTACTCACCCAAACGAGTACACGATACAAGGCTTTACTGGACGGTACTTGGCATCGTCACAGATCTCCCAGCCTCCATCTCCCAGTTTGCCCATGCGCAGCTTGCGGTGGCACAATGTATCTACGTTGTCAAGGTAACTAAATAGCCAATAGGGTTAGGTATTAGTATCCATATAGTCATCAATTATCGAGGGTGTCAATCACAGGATTATTGTGGAGATCATTGTATAGACTTTAGTTGCAACCCCGCTTTACATACATACTTACAAACCAATCAGTAAGCCAGAATATGAGCGTTTTGTAATATTTTGATATGATACATTACTTTCGCCAATCAAATGCATGAGATCAATACCTTTGATCAATAGAGGACCCACAGTAATTTGGGAGTATCAACAGAGAGAGAGAGAATGAGAGAGAGAGAATAAGAGAGAGAGAAAGAGAGAGAATGAGAGAGGAAATGAGAGAGAGAATGAGAGATAGAGAATGAGAGAGAATGAGAGAGAGAATAAGACAGAGAGAAAGAGAGAGAGAATGAGCGATAGAGAATGAGAGAGAATGAGAATGGGGAATAGGACCCATATGTCCGACGTTTGAAATCTACGTATCATTCGGCCGGGACACTCCCTTTTGTTTATCATGAAATAAAGTTACGCACAGTTTGAACAAATATATGTCAACATCTTGCAAATATTGACACCAGTTTCATATGTTATGAAAATGCTGTTCATTGACGACACAGATTTAAATACCTTTGAAATTGTGAATGTCCAGGTTAAAATTCAGTCTATTTTTCCTACTCTCCAAAATGCTCGGTCACAGGTAAACGAATTGATTCATATAGACCGATATTAGCATGTATTTCAATCATTCAGGTCATAGGTAAATGAATTTATTCATACAGACCGATATTAGCATGTATTTTAATTATTCAGGTAACAGGTAAATGAATTCATTCATATAGACCGATATCAACATGTATTTCAATTATTCAGGTCATAGGTAAATGAATTCATTCATACAGACCGATATTAGCATGCATTTCAATTATTCAGGTCATAGGTAAATAAATTCATTTATATGGACCGATATTAGCATGCATTTCATTTATTCAGGTAACAGGTAAATACATTCGTTCATACAGACCGATATTAGCATGCATTTCAATTATTCAGGTCATAGGTAAATGAATTCATTCATATAGACCAATATTAGCATGTATTTCAATTATTCAGGTCATAGGTGAATGAATTTATTCATACAGACCAATATTAGCATGCATTTCAGTTATTCAGATCATAGGTAAATTAATTCATTCATACAGACCGATATTAGCATGTATTTGAGTTATTCAGGTAACAGGTAAATGAATTCATTCATATAGATCGATATTAACATGTATTTCCATTATTCAGGTCGTAGGTAAATGAATTCATTCATATAGATCGATATTAGCATGTATTTCAATTATTCAGGTCATAGGTAAATGAATTTATTCATACAGACCGATATTAGCATGTATTTCAATTATTCAGGTCATAGGTAAATGAATTCATTCATACAGACCGATATTAGCATGTATTTCAATTATTCAGGTAACAGGTAAATGAATTCATTCATATAGACCGAAATTAACATGTGTTTCAATTATTCAGGTCACAGGTAAATGAATTCATTCATACAGACCGATATTAGCATGCATTTCAATTACTCAGGTCATAGGTAAATAAATTCATTTATATAGACCGATATTAGCATGCATTTCATTTATTCAGGTAACAGGTAAATACATTCGTTCATACAGACCGATATTAGCACGTATTTCAATTATTCAGGTCATAGGTAAATGAATTTATTCATACAGACCGATATTAGCATGTATTTCAATTATTCAGGTCATAGGTAAATGAATTCATTCATACAGACCGATATTAGCATGTATTTCAATTATTCAGGTAACAGGTAAATGAATTCATTCATATAGACCGAAATTAACATGTGTTTCAATTATTCAGGTCACAGGTAAATGAATTCATTCATACAGACCGATATTAGCATGCATTTCAATTACTCAGGTCATAGGTAAATAAATACATTTATATAGACCGATATTAGCATGCATTTCAATTATTCAGATCATAGGTAAATAAATTTACTCATATAGACCGATATTAGCATGTATTTCAATTATTCAGGTCATAGGTAAATGAATTTATTCATACAGACCGATATTAGCATGCATTTCAATTATTCAGGTCGTAGGTAAATAAATTCATTTATATAGACCGATATTAGCATGTATTTCAGTTATTCACTAAGGGACAGCCAGATGTTTGAAAAGCACCTGCACAAAGTTATTGATTCACTAACCTACGCTGTGCAGAGTCCATCCTTTCTCACACACCTGGCACCCCCCTTGTAATAATGAACACTGTCTCATTATTTGAATGATACTAAACTAAACAACTCTGCGATTATCATCAGCGTTTCATTGTCAATTATAATAAGTTTATTAGTTTGAGTTGGATTGAAATTCATCGTTCCGCTTTTGGGTCAAAGAAACCGTAGTAGGTTTGTCGGCGAGATGTACCTGATTCAATGTCAATACACTGGACAATGGTCGAATATTCATGAATAGATTATGTGATCTCTGATCTAGGTCTCGGTTTGAATAGTGTTGTTGAGTCCACATTTTCTAGGACTCCTCAGTCATCCAATTTGAGGACATGTCCATTCATACAAAATCATTCATGAAGGGCGTGTGTTAAAAAGTACATTATACGACTACAAATAGCCTTTAAATATTATTTACAGCTTTTGAACCCAAGTGAAATATTTTTTAAACGGATCCAGAAAATTAAAAAGTGGCCTTTATTGTTTAATAAATACTATCCATTAAAAGTTTAGACTCACTGGTGTAAATGTAGCCATTGAATTTAGGCAACTGTTTTAAACACGATTTTGCAAAATATTCCATACTGATTAAAGGTACTGTTTACATATGAACTGATGTATTGAAAACAAATTCGTAACGTTCAATAAATATTGTCATGAGCTCGCAAAACCGCATCCGTTCACATGCACACTATTTGCACGTTTTTCATCAATTTGATGCGCGTATATTCGCGTGTAAGTCGTACAATTTACTGATTATACATGTTTTATGTAACATATGTACATAAAACATGGTGAGTGCTAAACTTTTCGTGGGTAGTTTAAGTGAAGTGTCTTTGCTCTCTGTTCAAGATTTTCTTACAGGCTGGGGGCGGTGGGGTAGCCTAATGGTTAAAGCTTCCGCTCGTCACGCCGAAGACCCGGGTTCGATTCCCACATGGGTACAATGCGTGAGGCCCATTTTCTGGTGTCCCCAGCCATGATATCGCTGGAATATTGCTAAAAGCGGCGTAAAACCAAACTCACTCACACTCACTCATACAGGCTGCCTAACGTTGCCAGCTTATAACTGCGCTGAAATGACTAGTCACGCATGACGATACGGAGTTCCCTTTAGTTTACTTTACCAGGCGACATTGTGTTAGTATGTACTGACCAAGACACACCCTTCATTGAAGATTTGTTGGTATGGAAATGGGACATAGTGCGTGCTGTCTAATATGTCTCAACGAAATACACTGGCCGAATGTTATTGATCACTGGATTGTCTGGTCCAGACTCGATAATTTACAGACCGTCGCCATATAGCTGGCATATTCTTGAGTGCGGCGTAAAACTAAACTCACTCACCCATCTTAGATGCTTCAGTGATGTTTATGTTTACCGGTGGAAAACTAGCATAACGTATTCTCTATGTTTTACTATGTGTGTACAGAGATTATTTTCAGCTTTGCATTGGTTTATGAATTTTGTGTCTCGTAGGCCTGGAAAGGTCGGGCATACTAACACACCAGCAATCTCAGCTCCCGGGAACAAACAACTCTTGCAGCTCCTAGGCGCTGTGAGTTGTTGTAGCTTTCTCATCCTTACGATGTACCCATTCACAGCTGGGTGGACTGGGACACAGTCAGAACACTTTGTAAGAGTGGCCACCATTTGGCCATATACCAACGGTATATGGGGTATGTTAAGTTCTTAGGGTTGTGCACTACACAGTAATGGTTGTAACAACGTTGAAGGAGTCTGCACACAATGTTGACTCCAATGTTTATACACCCGTTCACAGGTGAGCTCGATCCCTACACTTCAACATCACTGGATCAGTTGCCTGGCGCTTTAGGCAGCTCGTGCACCACACCCCTATTTACAGTCAGTTCAGATTCTTTTCTAATTCTTTTAAAAATGCAATACGTAAATGAGAACTAACATTATTAAAAAGATCCTATACGGTTCCTGATTTAAAAACGTAACCCCTTGTGATGGAGTATTCAACACAGTCAAGCAGGACATGCTTGACTGTGATTCTTTCATCACATGGGATGCAGAGTGAATGATCTTCACCTTTCAGTCTGGTTTAAATTACAACATTGGAATAAACATTTGAATTCACTGATGTTATTAAGGCGGTAGATGCTGGGACTTGGGTTATTAGAATGTTGACAGAAACATGTTATGTATTTCTTGATAGAAATATCAATTATCGAGGGTGTCAATCACAGGATTATTGTGGAGATCATTGTATAGACTTTAGTTGCAACCCCGCTTTACATACATACTTACAAACCAATCAGTAAGCCAGAATATGAGCGTTTTGTAATATTTTGATATGATACATTACTTTCGCCAATCAAATGCATGAGATCAATACCTTTGATCAATAGAGGACCCACAGTAATTTGGGAGTATCAACAGAGAGAGAGAGAATGAGAGAGAGAGAATAAGAGAGAGAGAAAGAGAGAGAATGAGAGAGGAAATGAGAGAGAGAATGAGAGATAGAGAATGAGAGAGAATGAGAGAGAGAATAAGACAGAGAGAAAGAGAGAGAGAATGAGCGATAGAGAATGAGAGAGAATGAGAATGGGGAATAGGACCCATATGTCCGACGTTTGAAATCTACGTATCATTCGGCCGGGACACTCCCTTTTGTTTATCATGAAATAAAGTTACGCACAGTTTGAACAAATATATGTCAACATCTTGCAAATATTGACACCAGTTTCATATGTTATGAAAATGCTGTTCATTGACGACACAGATTTAAATACCTTTGAAATTGTGAATGTCCAGGTTAAAATTCAGTCTATTTTTCCTACTCTCCAAAATGCTCGGTCACAGGTAAACGAATTGATTCATATAGACCGATATTAGCATGTATTTCAATCATTCAGGTCATAGGTAAATGAATTTATTCATACAGACCGATATTAGCATGTATTTTAATTATTCAGGTAACAGGTAAATGAATTCATTCATATAGACCGATATCAACATGTATTTCAATTATTCAGGTCATAGGTAAATGAATTCATTCATACAGACCGATATTAGCATGCATTTCAATTATTCAGGTCATAGGTAAATAAATTCATTTATATGGACCGATATTAGCATGCATTTCATTTATTCAGGTAACAGGTAAATACATTCGTTCATACAGACCGATATTAGCATGCATTTCAATTATTCAGGTCATAGGTAAATGAATTCATTCATATAGACCAATATTAGCATGTATTTCAATTATTCAGGTCATAGGTGAATGAATTTATTCATACAGACCAATATTAGCATGCATTTCAGTTATTCAGATCATAGGTAAATTAATTCATTCATACAGACCGATATTAGCATGTATTTGAGTTATTCAGGTAACAGGTAAATGAATTCATTCATATAGATCGATATTAACATGTATTTCCATTATTCAGGTCGTAGGTAAATGAATTCATTCATATAGATCGATATTAGCATGTATTTCAATTATTCAGGTCATAGGTAAATGAATTTATTCATACAGACCGATATTAGCATGTATTTCAATTATTCAGGTCATAGGTAAATGAATTCATTCATACAGACCGATATTAGCATGTATTTCAATTATTCAGGTAACAGGTAAATGAATTCATTCATATAGACCGAAATTAACATGTGTTTCAATTATTCAGGTCACAGGTAAATGAATTCATTCATACAGACCGATATTAGCATGCATTTCAATTACTCAGGTCATAGGTAAATAAATTCATTTATATAGACCGATATTAGCATGCATTTCATTTATTCAGGTAACAGGTAAATACATTCGTTCATACAGACCGATATTAGCACGTATTTCAATTATTCAGGTCATAGGTAAATGAATTTATTCATACAGACCGATATTAGCATGTATTTCAATTATTCAGGTCATAGGTAAATGAATTCATTCATACAGACCGATATTAGCATGTATTTCAATTATTCAGGTAACAGGTAAATGAATTCATTCATATAGACCGAAATTAACATGTGTTTCAATTATTCAGGTCACAGGTAAATGAATTCATTCATACAGACCGATATTAGCATGCATTTCAATTACTCAGGTCATAGGTAAATAAATACATTTATATAGACCGATATTAGCATGCATTTCAATTATTCAGATCATAGGTAAATAAATTTACTCATATAGACCGATATTAGCATGTATTTCAATTATTCAGGTCATAGGTAAATGAATTTATTCATACAGACCGATATTAGCATGCATTTCAATTATTCAGGTCGTAGGTAAATAAATTCATTTATATAGACCGATATTAGCATGTATTTCAGTTATTCACTAAGGGACAGCCAGATGTTTGAAAAGCACCTGCACAAAGTTATTGATTCACTAACCTACGCTGTGCAGAGTCCATCCTTTCTCACACACCTGGCACCCCCCTTGTAATAATGAACACTGTCTCATTATTTGAATGATACTAAACTAAACAACTCTGCGATTATCATCAGCGTTTCATTGTCAATTATAATAAGTTTATTAGTTTGAGTTGGATTGAAATTCATCGTTCCGCTTTTGGGTCAAAGAAACCGTAGTAGGTTTGTCGGCGAGATGTACCTGATTCAATGTCAATACACTGGACAATGGTCGAATATTCATGAATAGATTATGTGATCTCTGATCTAGGTCTCGGTTTGAATAGTGTTGTTGAGTCCACATTTTCTAGGACTCCTCAGTCATCCAATTTGAGGACATGTCCATTCATACAAAATCATTCATGAAGGGCGTGTGTTAAAAAGTACATTATACGACTACAAATAGCCTTTAAATATTATTTACAGCTTTTGAACCCAAGTGAAATATTTTTTAAACGGATCCAGAAAATTAAAAAGTGGCCTTTATTGTTTAATAAATACTATCCATTAAAAGTTTAGACTCACTGGTGTAAATGTAGCCATTGAATTTAGGCAACTGTTTTAAACACGATTTTGCAAAATATTCCATACTGATTAAAGGTACTGTTTACATATGAACTGATGTATTGAAAACAAATTCGTAACGTTCAATAAATATTGTCATGAGCTCGCAAAACCGCATCCGTTCACATGCACACTATTTGCACGTTTTTCATCAATTTGATGCGCGTATATTCGCGTGTAAGTCGTACAATTTACTGATTATACATGTTTTATGTAACATATGTACATAAAACATGGTGAGTGCTAAACTTTTCGTGGGTAGTTTAAGTGAAGTGTCTTTGCTCTCTGTTCAAGATTTTCTTACAGGCTGGGGGCGGTGGGGTAGCCTAATGGTTAAAGCTTCCGCTCGTCACGCCGAAGACCCGGGTTCGATTCCCACATGGGTACAATGCGTGAGGCCCATTTTCTGGTGTCCCCAGCCATGATATCGCTGGAATATTGCTAAAAGCGGCGTAAAACCAAACTCACTCACACTCACTCATACAGGCTGCCTAACGTTGCCAGCTTATAACTGCGCTGAAATGACTAGTCACGCATGACGATACGGAGTTCCCTTTAGTTTACTTTACCAGGCGACATTGTGTTAGTATGTACTGACCAAGACACACCCTTCATTGAAGATTTGTTGGTATGGAAATGGGACATAGTGCGTGCTGTCTAATATGTCTCAACGAAATACACTGGCCGAATGTTATTGATCACTGGATTGTCTGGTCCAGACTCGATAATTTACAGACCGTCGCCATATAGCTGGCATATTCTTGAGTGCGGCGTAAAACTAAACTCACTCACCCATCTTAGATGCTTCAGTGATGTTTATGTTTACCGGTGGAAAACTAGCATAACGTATTCTCTATGTTTTACTATGTGTGTACAGAGATTATTTTCAGCTTTGCATTGGTTTATGAATTTTGTGTCTCGTAGGCCTGGAAAGGTCGGGCATACTAACACACCAGCAATCTCAGCTCCCGGGAACAAACAACTCTTGCAGCTCCTAGGCGCTGTGAGTTGTTGTAGCTTTCTCATCCTTACGATGTACCCATTCACAGCTGGGTGGACTGGGACACAGTCAGAACACTTTGTAAGAGTGGCCACCATTTGGCCATATACCAACGGTATATGGGGTATGTTAAGTTCTTAGGGTTGTGCACTACACAGTAATGGTTGTAACAACGTTGAAGGAGTCTGCACACAATGTTGACTCCAATGTTTATACACCCGTTCACAGGTGAGCTCGATCCCTACACTTCAACATCACTGGATCAGTTGCCTGGCGCTTTAGGCAGCTCGTGCACCACACCCCTATTTACAGTCAGTTCAGATTCTTTTCTAATTCTTTTAAAAATGCAATACGTAAATGAGAACTAACATTATTAAAAAGATCCTATACGGTTCCTGATTTAAAAACGTAACCCCTTGTGATGGAGTATTCAACACAGTCAAGCAGGACATGCTTGACTGTGATTCTTTCATCACATGGGATGCAGAGTGAATGATCTTCACCTTTCAGTCTGGTTTAAATTACAACATTGGAATAAACATTTGAATTCACTGATGTTATTAAGGCGGTAGATGCTGGGACTTGGGTTATTAGAATGTTGACAGAAACATGTTATGTATTTCTTGATAGAAATATAATTTAGACCTTATAAATGTGAAAATAATGACAATATTTACGCATCGGTGTCATCTTTCATCATGGAGTCTGTGCATTTTAGATATCGATCATATGAGTCTTCGAAAAATACTCTTTCTTCGTGTGACCTCGAGCAAAACACATTCGCACGCACGCAGGGACGCACGCACGCGAACCTCTCGCCTCACAGAATTTCATTGCTAACACTGTGTTTTCGTTCAATGACCTTTTCGCTCCACCTTGACCTTTCTGACCTGTGACGTCATGCATTCATTCGCCTTTCATTTAGGAGGTAAACATACTGTGTTTGAAAATCAGAGGTACAAAACGAAATTATAAGAGTTCTAAATTTAATCTAAAACTGAAGTTAAATGAACAAATAATAGTTACATGTATTATAGTTTTGTTATGTATCTCTGATTTTCCCAACACAGTGCGTTTTTCTCCATTTTACCATAACCGCGTTATTAAAATTTTTTAAAAAATACACACTGCGTTGGAAAATCCGAGATATTTAACGTGATTATGTACCTCTGAATGACCTTGATTAACCAATCACAATCCAGGATTTACGGAAGTCATGGTAGAATCAGTTAGCATGCATATTAATTTTGCTCCACCTCGTTCAGCCACAAGCAGTAGGTGCAGATCCGTTCTATTCTACTAGAAGCATATTCTAGATGTGTAAAACAGTTCATAAACTTGTGATACTGAATGTATTGTGTCGTTAGATCCTAAAACGTATACTATACCTGTGGTATGTTTTGAACGCTTGACTGCCGGTCATTTTTGCTATTGCATCTTTCTCTGGTAGAAGAACCTGGATCAAAGGAATACATATTATATTGAATTATAATGACAGCAGATATTGACTCACTTTCACAATCTTCTGAGACAGAATGTCTACTTCAGTAACACAATATAGGATAAAGTTCCGTTTTGAAATATGTGATCGGGAATTGAAAATGTTTGTTTGTTTGTTTATTATTTACCGCCGTACTCAACAATATTCCAGTTACACGGCGGCGGTCTGTAAATAATCGAGTCTTTACCAGACAATCCAGTGATGAATAGTATGAGCACGGATCTGCGCAATTGGGATATGACGACATATGTCAACCAAGTCAGCCAGCCTGACCACCCGATCCTACTAGTCGCCTCTTACGACAAGCATTGGTTACGGAAGACAAATTGTAAACAGAGTCGTCACGAGTCTCTTATGCGTATATTTAAAATGTCAGCATTACTTTTGTGAAAATATAACAAAGTGAAACAGTATTTCATTCTGAATATCTTGTTTAACAATTTTGGTAATATTAACAGATGAACTGTTCAGGACACATTCTTGAGAATGACACAAAACTATCAAAGGAATGAACTCATTTGAAAATTTACAGTTTGTTGGCATCAGCATTTATGTATTGTAAATCAAGAAATTTTTGCAAGCATTTTACTTTTTTGCGAAAATTGCGAACCAGTTGAGCTTTCAAAAGGGCTCACAGTGCATTTGCATGACAGTTTTTCTGTGTCTAGTAGGCCTCGCTCACTCACTCACTCGGTATCGGTATAATGTTCAGGCATGCAATAAGAATGAGTCTATGGTGACAGACATTGGCTGACATTATTTTTCATTAAAATTAACATTGTCATGAACACGCCGCAATCGGACCTGAAAAATATCAGGGGTTATGAGGTTTGCATGTGACCTTGAAAAATGTCTTCAGCTATACATGAGTGAGTGAGTTAAAGTTTAAAATGGCTGAGAATCGCCCACAACTGAATGTAGATCACCTCTCTAGGGACCATAAGGGCTCACAGTGCATTGCAGATAACCACTCTAGGGGCCATAAGGGCTTACAGTACATTGTGGATCACAACTTTGGGGACCATTAGAGCTTACAGTTCATTGCAGATCACCACTCTATGGATGGTAAGGGTTTACATTACATTGCAGATCACCTCTCTAGGGACCATAAGGGCTTACCAGTACATTAAGAAGATCACCACTCTATGGACCACAAGGGCTTACACTACATTGTAGATCACAACTTTGGGGACCATTAGAGCTTACAGTACATTTTCTACTTGCATGGACCCTAGATGAAAGCAAAAGTTGAGAATGACAGGACAACGGAAATGAAAAAGTAAATTAAAGAGAAAAAGTAAAATTAAGAAAAGGATTCATAATGTTGCGGCTATGTGCACATTTCGTGTTCCCGACACAATTTCTTCGAGACTTATATTCTGTATCTCCAAAGCAAAACATACCCAATATTCATTTTGTGTGGCATAACAGATTTCTCAAACACCCGATATTGTCACTGCAAACGTAATTTACATATTGCTGAATGTGCTTTATCTGTACAAGTTATTGCCAATACTATATCGGAGCACTGGCATGTTTTACCTGCCGAAAGAGACGCATACATTTCGGCATTAGAAAGCTCTTGTGTATGTTATTAAAATCGACAACTACAAATAAAATATGCCTGATAGGTGTGGACGCTGTTTGTACTCGTCTCCATTGACGGCGATTTCTTAATCTCCGGGCCGGTGATTATTTTGAACCTTCCCATGGGGACTTACGCTACCTTTGCCACCTGCATGGACCCTTGCTGGATTTATACTACACCTTAGCCGCTGGGGATTGTGCGGAAGGTAGCCAAAATTTAAAATCTTGCCCACCAAGAAAATAGATTGTGTGTATATGAGGAGACACCTTACATGAAACATGATCTAATGTCATGTTCTCATGACATGGTGTTACGTAAGCGCACAGGTCCCTGGAGTTATTAAAACAGCTTGTCAATGGACAGAAGTGTACCTTTGCACAAACGCAGTATTTTTTGCCTTGAATGAATACATGTCTGAAAGGCATCCAGCCCAGAGATTAAATTCTTCTAAAGACCCATGTACAAACATTATAGGTGAATAAATTGTTCCTTTGCCCTTAAGTCAAACATAGTAGAAAGACTATTTGCTATTAACATGTGTTGGCTGTGTCAACAAATTCGTCGCTCCAGTGATAGTGGTATATTTCAGAGGGGTCTTATCGCTGTTACAGTGATGCTGACAACGAGTGGATATGGTCGTCGAGGAACCAGCCACGGTGTGTGTGTGTGTGTGTGTGTGTGTGTGTGGGGGGGGGGGGGGGGTCAGTTAAGGTTTCATATACATATACAGTAACATATATCATATTTGGGATTTCACTTTCTAAGTAAAGTACATATTCTAGTACTTTTTGGGTTAAGTCCCATCCGGGATTCGAACCCGCACCCTCAAAGTCAGGCACCTAATCGCCAGCACTCAAGGTCCGCAGCCTATCCCGCTCAGCCACCTCGACTTCCACAAAATGGAAGTCGGACAACTGGTAGTCTAGACAGAGTGGTGCAGGGTAGGTGGCAAGATAATGTACACTGCGGTAGTGATATAAGGATTTAAAAATACAGTTTACTGTAAATAAATTAGAACAATTAAGTATCACATGATTTCGCGATGTTTGTTTTGGTCTATGAAGTATTTGGGTGAAGGTTGTCCCGAATAGGGCACCATGACATTATCTTTGCTGTTAGTTGTAAAACTACTTTGACGCCTCTCGCCATTGCAACTATATACAACAGGAAATTGTATGGCAGATCTCAAGACTAAAATAATTTTGTTTCGTTATTGTTACCATGTACCCAAATGAATAGATGATCCAGTTGCGTGGGAGCTTTTTATGTCAAGACTCTGAAATCTCGTTTAAGATGTTATATAAATGTTTGTAAATAACACAAATATGGCATATATCATAGACCGAACGCCATAGTGAAAGGGTGAGTGAGTGAGTTTAGTTTTACGCCGCACTCAGCAATATTCCACCTACAAGGCGTTGGTCTGTAAATAATCGAGTCTGGACCGGACAATCCAGTGATCAAACATATGACCATCGATCTGTGCAATTGGGAACAAATGACACATGTCAGCCAAGTCAGCGAGTCTGACCATCCAATCCCCTTAGTCGCCTCTTACGACGACCACAGTCGCCTTTTATGGCAAGCATGTGTTGCTGAAAGCCTAATCAACCCAGGACCTTTACGGGTCTCGAATATTGCATGAATGTGCTGTGCTACACGTAGTTTATAACGTTTTCGGTTCAAATGTCAATTGCAGATACGTTCATTTTTCAAAAATCATACAACACGTTCATATTGGTCTTTAAACACGTTTTATGGAATAATGAGACATCAATCAAATGCCTTAGAGGGTGAGAAGGTGCTAGACCCTAATGTAAAGATAATGTTATATTACTAATCGCTATAGGTGTGATCTGCAAAAATGTACAAGACAATTTTGCAATATTCCAGCAACATCACAATGGGTGACACCAAAAACGGTCTTCACACATTGTACCCATATGGGGCATAGAACCGGGGCCTTCATCATGACGAACGGACGCTTTAACCACTTGGGTACCCAACTACCCCTTGCACTTGAAGACAGCTCCTAAAAGAATTGTAAGTGGTGTTTGCCCCCAGGAGCGTACGTCTCAGCTCCCCTCCCCACCGCCCATCTTGCAAGAAGAAAATGAACGTGAAGAAAGTCTTTGTCGCACCAAACCAATATCCACCCTAACATCCTCTGATAATTGATAATGCAGAAACTAAAAGAGTGGACAATTACAAATATATCGGCTTTTCCAGTTTCAAAACTTTCGCTTTCAAAACATTTACACAAAAGGCCAACGGCGACTTTGCGAACAATCAGACGGACATCACTGAGCGCAAACTCACCAAAACTGTTCAGTTCAAACGCCCAAATCCAACTGTCAACCTAGATCGAGGACATTTCATTCCATCTCTTGATGATGACCTCCTCCACTATGCCAAATCAACTATGTCTCTGGTTTCAACGTTGGTACAACTGTACAAGAACCAGTATCAAAACGTACACATTTACGAAACAAAAGAACTTGTTATCCATGAAGGTTTTCAAGATTATACTTGTTCGTGGTTTTTTGTGTCATGTTTTGGTGTCATGTCCTGCATTTCCAATGAAAATTCGGCGGTCAAATTGTGTTGGTTCCTGGCGTATGTATGTATGTATGTATGTATGTATGTATGTATGTATGTATGTATGTATGTATGTATGTATGTATGTATGTATGTATGTATGTATGTATGTACGTGTGTGTGTGTACGTGTGTATGTGTACGTGTGTATGTGTGTGTATGTGTGTATGTACGTGTGTATGTGTGTGTGTATGTGTGTATGTATGTATGTATGTATGTATGTATGTATGTATGTATGTATGTGTGTGTGTATGTATGTATGTATGTGTGTGTGTGTATGTATGTATGTATGTATGTATGTATGTATATATGTACGTGTGTGTGTACGTGTGTGTATATGTTTGTGCATGTATGTACGTGTGTGTACGTGTGTGTATGTGTCTGTATGTGTATGTACGTGTGTGTGTACGTGTGTGTACGTGTGTGTATGTGTGTATATGTTTGTGCATGTATGTACGTGTGTGTGTACGTGTGTGTACGTGTGTGTGTATGTGTATGTACGTGTGTGTACGTGTGTGTATGTGTGTATATGTTTGTGCATGTATGTACGTGTGTGTGTACGTGTGTGTACGTGTGTGTGTATGTGTATGTACGTGTGTGTACGTGTGTGTACGTGTGTGTATGTGTGTATGTGTATGTACGTGTGTGTGTACGTGTGTGTACGTGTGTGTGTATGTGTGTGTACGTGTGTGTCTTTGTGTGTGTACGTGTGTGTATGTGTGTATATGTTTGTGCATGTATGTACGTGTGTGTGTACGTGTGTGTGTATGTGTATGTACGTGTGTGTACGTGTGTGTATGTGTGTATATGTTTGTGCATGTATGTACGTGTGTGTGTACGTGCGTGTCCGTGTGTGTATGTGTGTACGTGTGTGTATGTGTGTACGTGTGTATGTACATGTGTGTATGTGTGTGTACGTGTGTGTGTGTATGTATGTGTGTACGTGTGTGTACGTGTGTGTATACGTGTGTGTATGTGTGTGTACGTGTGTGTGTATGTGTGTATGTATGTATGTATGTGTGTATGTGTGTACGTGTGTGTACGTGTGTGTACGTGTGTGTGTATGTGTTTTTGCATGTATGTACGTGTGTGTACGTGTGTGTATACGTTTGTATGTGTGTGTACGTGTGTATACGTGTGTATATGTGTGTGTACGTGTGTGTGTGTATGTGTGTGCATGTATGTGCGTGTGTGTACAAAATATATGCTTGTCTCTAGGTTTCTCCAACATATAAACGTTTCAGTTACAACATTCACATTTTTGATAGGCTAGATGTGAATCGTATCTGAATGGTGAATGGTCTCATGCAATTGTTGCTAGAACAGGTTGTTTCAAGTATAGGAATTAGCACGCATTAAATGTAATTTACCTGACACACATGCAATATATGAACAGTAGGCTTTGTAATAGACAAGGCAGCGAGGACATTGTTTAGCGCGGACCATTTTCTTTGCAGAGTTGCTTCCTTTAGCTGTGCCAGGATCCACCTACTGTTTATTCTCTGATTTTTGTTCTCTTTATCTCAGGTTACCCAGAGATATCCCTCTGGTGTATGAGCGAATTTGCTGTATCGATGTTGTCATCAGTGTTAATTCACTGATACATGTAGTCACGAGAATAGCGGGATTCGGACCCATGGATTCCTGCACGCCTAAAGTGATGGAGATGTTACAGTTTTACCAATGATGAAGTGCACATGTGTATGTTGCTGCTAAACGTCATAGGTTACTGGCGCTGCGAAGGGAGACAACTGTTCACGGCGAGTTTGGCGCCATATGCTTGAAAATGATGGGATGATGCAAAAGAAATTTCATACCTGTCCCTGCTGACGGAGGTCTTTGAGTGGTCCATCCATATTTCTCTCTGCACGCAATTCCCAGTTGGATTTTATTGGCTGAAGCAAAGATGGGAATACAATGCTTGTAGTTACGGATGTTGACTTGACGAAACGAGTCTTAACTTACTTCTCTGAAATGACGAATGAAACACTTTGTTTACTGCAACATTCTGTTTCCAGAAAATCTTTTCAGCGTCCAAACAGCTCAGGCTCACAAGCCGCCAATTCAGTTTCATCGTATTCATCCAAGACAACTATTATCTTTCTGGATCATATGAACCGTGAAGATCCAGGTTAGAATTGGTCTTGGGCAACCAATACCTGTCCCTGCTGACGGAAGTCTTTCAGTGGTCCATCCATATTTTTGTCTGGCTGCAACTTCCAGTCTGGTTTTCTTTGCTGAAGTACAGATACGAATACAGTGCTTGTAGTTCTAGATGTTGAGTAAACAAAACAATTCGTATACTATACTATTCATATTCATATACTACTGTGAGCTGATGCATTCACTACAAAAATGACTTGGTTTCCAGAAACCTGGAAACCATCCGTAATGTGGGTAATTGCGGAATACAGTTGGTTTCCATTCCCTGAAACTCACTAACTGAGTTTCCAACTAGATTCCATTTTGGAAATGTGATTTTGGTATTCCTGTAAATGGAAACCAAAATGAAACTAAGTTCGGGGGTTTCTTGTTGGTTTCCATACCTGGAATTTGCAACTCTCAGATCTCACTAAATGGAAACCAACATAAAAGTAGAAAATGTAGTTTCATGTTGGTTTCCATTGCTGTTTTGAACTAAGTAACATAAAATGTGTAATTGTTTACCATCCTGACATCCAGTTGGTATCCATTCAGTAAAACTGGGTGACCTAGTTTCCAAATAGAATCCATAATGGATACTCTAAGCTCCAGTGATGGAAACTGACAAGAAGCTATGGTCATGTGTTGGTTTCCATTCCTGACTTAGCTTTCACGAGGTGTTATAATTCAATCTGAATGTGCCTGGGGAAGGAATAGTAGATTCGTATCATTGCTTAGATGAACAAGACAACAAAAGTAAATTGTTGACGCATCATTCTTTGGATATCACAATATTAAATGTGGCTTCAAACTGATGATACAAGAACAAACTATACACTTTTTTTCCTTCACATTCTTGTTTATTCGTAATGTAATGAAGCATCATATTCCAACTACCATGCACACAACACAAACTTCACAATAACCGTACTAAACATGCAAATGGTGAAAGGAGGTGAAAGGACGAATGGCTATAAATGGCCTTTGCCCAGCTATTTGCGCGAGGCACACTTAGTTCTGTTTCTCTAGATTGGGATGAATGGGGCAAGTCCAGGTTTCTGTTGTCTGCTTTGTCAAATTGAGAATCATACGCTTCCTTTATCTGAAAAGAAATAATAAAACAGTGATATCTATATACAAGAATAAAAGGTTGACTCTGCATAGAAACATTGCTCAAACTTTTATTATATATTAATTATAACTTATTGGATCATTGAGTTGTGTACGGGCTTTTTCCTTTCGGTAAATATATTGTATAAAATAAATAAAATTAAAGCCACTTTAGCAATAGCAATAGTTCAGATATATATTAATAATTAAAAGGTAAATGATGCAATATATATAAAAAAACAGGCTATAGACTGCCAACTCCTGGGAATGTGAAAGAGTATAAGCATTTAGGAAGATTAGTATAAGTCATAAAAACAATTGTCAGTTCGGTACTTACATGATGCTATTTATGCAGAATATACGTGAATTATACAATAAACTGAGGCAGTGCGTAAAGTTTTGCGTTAAAAGCATTTATAGTTGGCATACTTTGACACTGAGTTCAAATACTTGACAACTAATCAGTGTCAGGTCATTCGTGTGTCGGCTTCATTGGGGCAGTCCCCACTTAACAGGCTCCTATTATCAAAATAAGCTAAGCTGTAAAAACAATAGAACTTACCTGAGTCAGGTGTTGACAGACAAAACCGGAAGTAATGAACCGGTAATCCATGGGCACGCGAACTCGTGACATTTTATAAAAGCAACAGTTCTATGTACTGAAGTGGTGGTTTTCAGTCTTTGTCTTAAAATCACATCCAAATTGGGTCAGAGAAGGATTTCGTGCCTGCCAATCGAAAAAGGATCAGGTATTTCTTTTTACCCACAATGCCCCTACGCACGGTTGCCGCCATTTTGTCACTTGATCCCAAGTTGTTTTGAGACGACTATTTTGAAAGCAGTTCTCACCCGGTATGTCCAGTAACGACGACAAGGAAGTCAACACAGTGCAGTATTCCTACGTTTGCCCGTGTTATCTGATTCAAGAGACTGGCAATGAGATTTACAATAGAAGCTTTGGAGATTCGGATACGTGAAACAGCAGCAGTCGTCGATCGCAGCGGGAGAAAAGGAACATTCCACGATCTGGTCAGGTACAGTGTTATTTTCTTGAAATAAGCAATAGCACATGTTATTCGTAATGTTTAACGTAAATAAGTAACTACTACAATACATATGAAATTTTAGACTTGATGGACCTCGGTAAACAAAGGCGTGTCGAATTCTTAGCAAGAGAAATGTATGGCTTCCTTCACTCAGCGCTCGGTTAATTCAAAAACTCAATATTACTGTGATTTGGATCAGCTCACACACGATTAAAATGGTTCAATGTGTTAATGAATGAAAAATCATCTTTGTAAGAAAAAAATAAATCACAAATATCTCTAGTATATTATTGCTTATGTGCTTGTTACGACTCAAAATAACTTCAAACGTATTTATAAATGCGAATATTTATTTAAGAAATCCTTTTCATATTGCTTTTGATATTTGCACGTTTGAAAACAATGTAGTCGGGGATAGTGTGTCATTTTGCATTTGTAGGTTAGGGATTCTCTGACCAGATTTGGTGCATTGTTTGAGTGAAATTTCAAAATTGAAATTTCACAATGTTTAGAAACTAATATTGAATATTTTTATTATTGATTTATGAGATAATTTAGATTTGTCATCTGTTGTAAGTAGTGTTATGCTTATCATATCAAGATTTAACGAACTCTGAATGAAGAAATGTGGATTGTGTTAGTCCCACAGAAAAGGTTACGAAGAGTTTTTGATAAAAAGAATATATGGGTATACAATGATGGATTGCCAACCCAAAATAGTATATGAATTTACTGACCTGGATTCTTTTCATCTAGCATATTCTACACTTTGCAAATTCATATTTATTCTTTTTATTCGACACTTTATTGTTATCAAGAGTGCAATATGACAAGTTCCTGACTTTTTTTAATCGATGCATTTCTACGTTTCCAGCATAATGGAGGGCAGTGTTGGAAAAACTGAAGAAGGCAGTCAGGAGCAACTCATTTTGACATACAAAAGGTATGTATAACCTGAACCGTCCAGTACATAATGTACATACAACATAACCAAATAATGTAAATCTTAGGAATCAGTAAGAATGCATGGCGCATGTCACTATTCTTGTAACCTCCAACTGGAAACATGTTTCACTTATAGTTATGCATCATGCACATGTCTCCTTTCAGAAGCTTTTTGATGGGTTTGGATGAACAAGATGGATCACTTAAGAAGGTGTGGGGAAAGCGGAGGCCCACGGCTTGTACGCAAAGAAAGGCAAAAAGTTCAGAGTAAGTAAACGTATTCTAGTCATTTTACATCTTGCAGAGATTAAACATTTTAAGGAAACCTTTAAAATATCAAGTTAATTTCGATTCTTTCTATGTACATTAAAGGAATTTCAAAATGAACACTGTTTAAAAAGTGCAATTTATCCTTTGAAAAATACAGCTTAAAAAGTTTTAAATATTATGCAGCACATTATGCTGCAGCGTTTGCTTGTGACCCCATATTCATTGCTTGTCTGGATGAATGACTCCACGTTATTGGTTAAGAAAACATGTCTTTTCACAATAACGGATAAATCGTAGTTCTATACTCATAATGTGCATTGTAAGTAACATTCAGAAAATAAATTATGGCTTTCAAAGGCGAATATCTTCATGTCTCTGCACTCTATTATATATCAATAAGCTGTTCTGCGATTGAAACTTTTGATGTCAAATGCTCAGTTTATACTTTTTGATCTCTTCGCTTATCGGACATGGGGTTCAGTGTATTTCACCTCAAGCGATGTTTGACCGTTTTCTTTTCTCTAGCCATGGATATCGTAGACGAATGCTTGTTTGTACTGATAGTTTGTTTTCTAAATTTCAGAAGCTGGAAAGGAGGAAGGCTGTGAAACGATTGACTGGCCGGAGGAGAAGAAGCACACAGTTATTCCTCTCTTGGGGAAAGAGCTAACATTTTTCAAACTAGGAAGCCAAGTGATATGGGCTGGTCTACAGTGTGTTTAAGAAAAATATTCTGTACTCACTGCTAATTATTCCCTTGCTTTTATTTCATTTACTAACTTGAATAGTCCCCATATTATTTGTTTACAAACATATTGTTGAATATAAATAAAATTTTAATGAATTTATGTTTTATTCTGTTGTTTGTCATCCTGAAGCCTTTTACCATTATGCAATTGTATAAAATACCTGATTTGCTACATGTGAGACATGAAACAACATCTTTTCCGGAGGACCGGGTAAAGGGCCGACACGAGCAAGTTTCAGTTCATGGAAACTAGGTATTAAACTAGGTTGGAAACTGCAACACGGAAACCAGGTTGAAACCTACAATAAACTCATACCTGGAAACCAGGTTGAAACCTGCAATAAACTCATACCTGGAAACCAGGTTGAAACCTACAATAAACTCATACATGGAAACCAGGTTGAAACCTGCAATAAACTCATACCTGGAAACCAGGTTGAAACCTACAATAAACTCATACATGGAAACCAGGTTGAAACCTACAATAAACTCATACATGGAAACCAACTGGATCCCGCTTGGAGGAGTGGGTAATGAAACGAACTGGAAACCATCCTGAAATGGTGCAGTTTCAGTTGCATGGAAACCACAATGAAACTATAGGAAACTCCCTGGAAACCAACTGGAAATGTTGGTTTCCATGACGTTTCCTCTCGGTTTCAGTGTTTCGGAAACCAGCTTATTTTTACTGTGATTGTTTATTGTACCGGAAATTCTTCTCGCAATAAATTCTGTTCAGCGTCTAAAATGTGGAGCCATTTATTATTTTCAATGTTTTTACTAATCACTTTTTAATAGTTTTACTAATCACAACCCAGTTTGGTTTTAACCGCGTTGCTTGTGAATACTACCTGTGGAGCAGTGGACCAAACTAGATGGTTTATTCAAATGACAAAAACTAAATAATACACACATAGAAAATATATGGTTAAGAAATGGACACCCTTTTAAATTACCATGTTCTGCTCCGCCACAAGGTTGGTCACCGTAGGGGGTTCATTGATTCCATCGGTGCCTTCTGTGAATTGACGCTGGAAAATAATGATTTCAAATGATTTTTTAAAGATGCATTTTGATAAGTATATATGGACGTGGATAAAGGTCTGGTATTAATTACCCGCCTTCGCTTCTTGTCGAGTTCAGCAGTCCAGAGATGCTATCCTTCCGATGAGGTATCTTTTCTCCGATAATATTTTGTATAATGAATGTGGGTTAATGAACGAGAGAATAGGTTGATGTTTTTATGACGCGTTGTACACTAACACATAATACTAAAATAATAATAAAACATAAGAACGCTTGTATTTGTGTATTCATGACTGATTGCATGTTCATAGCGCACGGAGAGACACGTCATCAGAGAGGAGACAGGCTGTAACCTAACGTGTGTCTGTCTACCAGATATTTTGTCAGGATGTCCCACAAGACTGATGCTGCCTAAGTAAAAGTCCTTTTGCCAAGTTGTGATGTTCTTCCTTTTAGGACAGTTATACATGGTTTTACATGGTTTTGTTTTCTGAGCGAAGGGTCTACTTTGAGCATAAATTTTCCACCAGTTCCTGAAGATGGTGCAGTATAACGAATACATTTGTAAACAAAACAGAGGATTTTGAAACACATTCTGTTGTCAACTGAGAGCTGTTTAAGAAGAATGATGTGGTCAGTTTTGCGTGTAATTGTCACATGTCTCGCAGCGATGTTCTTGACACATCGAGGGTGGTGAACCTGAGTTTAGTTGCGCCGGAGAAGAGATAATTGTCTAGAGAAGAGATATTTGTCACAAGTGAAGGGAGTCAAAAAACATCACAGAACCAAAGTTTCTGTTTGATGAAACACATTTTCACAACATTTTTACATAACTGGCTGCTTGTGTTTGACAGATGAAGTACCTGAAAACGTCAGAAAATCGGAAAATATCAAGTTTCCGATCTTGTCCCAAATCCATCTTCGTCAAACGAGCACTCGACTAAGCGCACATGAGGAGCACTCTGGATATGCAGCGCAAAGCAAATGTCTTTGATTTGATTTTTTGTTTTTGGTTCGTTGTCAGTAAGTAAAAATATGCTTTGATGAACCTCAGCAATATTTGTTTATTCAGTCAATAGATGAAACCAAGTTATGAAAGATATAAAGATAATGTTTAGGACAAATTATCAAAAATCAAAATCGAGTTCGATTTCAAGGCAAAGCAACACAAACTGCCTTCACAGGCTTTCAAAATATTCTTTAGATCCATTCATACTTTTAATGATATTTCGTTTCGTCGAATCTTGGGAGTTCTTTTGTTTGTTTTTTGGTTAACGTCACACTCAGCAGTTACATATGTCTAACAAGGGGAATGTGCAGACTAATTTTTACAACAAAGGATTGTTTGTTTAGATAATTCTGACCTATGTAAAGCAGCATGCAAAACAATATTATTGTGTTAAAATTTTAAACAAATTCCCGATCTCAAGCACTTATTTCCCTATGAGGACCCAAAAGGTGAACAGTATGCAAGACTTAACTCACGTTGTGTCTGTGTGTGTGTGTGTGTGTGTTTGAGTGTGTGTGCGCGCGCATGTGTGGTGTATTCATATGTAACATCTATACAGATAGTTGAATTGTTGAGAAGCAGAACATTCATTTTTTGTAGGTTTTCAGTAGAGACGAAAAACTGTATTCGTGAAAACTACTGAGTAAAGGCATTGTTTTCTTTGTTAGACTTGCGTGGTGGAATAAAATGAGTCATGTGTTAGTTTAACGTTGTTTCAATAAAAATGCTCCGAATTATGGAGGAAAAACTGATTATGGAATTACCGTTTTCAGGCAGAATAACAAGTCAGGGATATTTTACGTGTCAGAACAGCCTAAGTCACTAACTTTGAGAAGCAAAACAGTTTAAGAAATTATGCATAAAATCGTAACGCAATAAATTTTGACAAAGACACAAAACAAAATGTATGCATTCATTGCACATGCTTCTTGTGAACATCAGAGAGGAGTATTTATAACGATGTGTTTTCTCTAAGACTCAACTCAAACTTACAGAAGACTAGTAACGCGTGTCCATTTGTTTAAAGAGTGCAGTACAGTTATTGACCATAATAATGAGTGATAACCATCTCCATGTTAGAATTATTATCAACTTTATTCAAACATTAAATATTCTGAACATGAAATTGTAATAAAAATTCATCCTTATGCAATATAATATGTATACTGCAGAATTCTTGCAACAATCAAACCAGTTCAAGTAAAGGTCTTGTCTCATCTACCCTTCTTGTAAAGGACAAGCAATATAACTGTCAATTTCTCATGTAATATCCATGAAGATGCGACACTTCTGCTCTGCCAGAAAAAGTGTAGCTGTCATGGAAGAACATGTTGATCCGACTTTACTGAGGGTAGATACAATGTGATGCCAACTGGAACACGTTGGAACTGAGCGTCAGTCAACCTAAGGAATAATGTCAAACTGATGCCAAGTGGAACACGTTGGAACTGAACGTCAGTCACCCTAAGGAATAATTTCAAACTGATGCCAAGTGGAACACGCTGGAACTGAACGTCAGTCAGCCTAAGGAATAATGTCAAACTGATGCAAATTGGAAAACTCTGTAACTGAGCGTCAGTCAACCTAAGGAATAATGTCAAACTGATGCAAATTGGAAAACTCTGTAACTGAGCGTCAGTCAACCTAAGGAATAATGTCAAACTGATGCAAATTGGAAAAGTCTGTGACTGAGCGTCAGTCAACCTAAGGAATAATGTCAAACTGATGCAAATTGGAAAACTCTGTAACTGAACGTCAGTCACTCAATGGAATTATGTCAAACCGATGCAAACAGGAAAACCATGAACCCGAGCCTCAGTCTCCAAACTGAATGTCAAACCGATGCAAACTGGAACACTCTGGAACTGAGCGTCAGTCACCAAATGGAATAATCTCAAACTCATGCAAACTTGAACTCACTGAACTGAGCGCCACAGAGTCAATGGCACATTTGATAGAGTCTTGAAGTGTTTTCTATGGAATCCGAGAAGGGACATTGTCGCGTTGTCGCATTGTCGCGTTGTCGCCCTCTCAAAAACAAGCAAAATGAGGCAAAAATTAACCAAAGCGCGACAATGCGACAATGCGACAACGCGACATTTCGCCTGTTTGTCGCATTGTCGCGATGTCGCGTGTCGCGTGTCGCGTTTCGAATAACATTTTTTCTGTTCCTCCAAAGTGCGACACGCGACACAGCGACACTTTTCAAGGTCAAAATATGTCGCGTTGTCGCGTTGTCGCCCTATCAAAGATATGTAAGAATTCACTAAAACGCGACACGCGACAATGCGACAACGCGACATTTCATCAAAATGTCGCGATGTCGCACTGTCGCGTGTCGCGCTTTATTAACATATTGACCATAGTATGCATTTAACAAATTGACTGAAACGCGACACGCGACAATGCGACAAAATGTATGTCGCATTGTCGCGTTGTCGCCCTTTTTGTTACCGGTGCGCATGTGTAGAAAGTCAATTAATCTACGCATGCGCGGAAAATGTTATACTCTATTCCAGACTTTACTGGTCTTTCGTTACCTCCAATGGTATTTAAAATGAAGTAGTGCTCGAAATGGCAATGGGCCTTCTCTTCTTGAACTTAATGCAAATCTTTCTTTATTGTTTTACATATTGCAAATGGATTTAGCCAGTCAAGTGTGTTCTAGCAGCAAAACGAATTAGTAGCGCAACTATTCATTGTAATCACGGCCCCCTGTCATTCAAGGCGGGGCAATTTGCTGTTCAGAGTTAGTCTCTTAGTCACACCAGATAGTTATTATCATACGTTCGAATTCCAGCACCATACGCATTAATCACTTTGGAGATTTCGATGACAGGTTGTGATTACAGGTTGTGAAAAACTAAAATATTGTTAAAATTAAAGCCACATCGGCATATTCATCAGGTGATGTCCTCGAATGGGTCACTATGTTCCACAATGTGGCTCCTGACAGTTTCGTGGTACAGTCCTGTCCGACGCTGATGAATTTGTCTGAGATCTGCCTCTGTTCAGTCAGCAGTGGATGGATACCAAGTAGAATTAAATATCACTTAACCATCCGTCACCTCAATGACAGTTTAGGTCGACTTTGAACGTCATAGTGGGAAAACGCCTTACGAATGGACTGTTAGCAGTATGATATTAGAAACAATGACATCACTTGGTAGAGTTGCGTACACTTGTAGTGCCAGAAACCAGCTTTCCCTCCCTCACTCCTCTCACTCTTCTCGCCGCTCCACTCCACTCACCCAAGGTTTATTGGTATAAATAGCACGGTATTTCATTACAATGATGTATTGTGATGCCCGTTTTCATTTCTGTTTGAATCCTATATTATTAATCCTGCACATAGCCTGATTCACAATATGCCTCATAATTTTTTCATACGGATACTAGATCCAGCGATACACAGGTACTTGTATCGTTTCAAACCTACGGCTGCTATATCAAAAAAACAATTCAGCAAAAGGGTCAGTCTGAATAGAACCATTCCGTTATGCAACGACACTCAACCCCTCTGGACTTTACGACTAGATGTACGTTCATTTATCATTGTTCTTATGTCGATCCCTGGCTATCTGAACCCTTTAAAATATCGAAAAATAATCATGCTTGTCACAGTTGTTTTTTTTACATTCCGCCGTAACTAATAAAATTTTGATGAAATGTATTCACGCATTACCGCGGGTCGCGTTTTGTTAAAATATTGACTACAGTATGTATTATAAGATAGTTACTAAAACGCGACACGCGACACGCGACAATGCGACAACGCGACATTTTGATGAAATGTCGCGTTGTCGCATTGTCGCGTGTCGCGTTTTATTAGTTACGGCGGAATCCAAAAACTATCACAAGCATGATCATTTTTATATGCTTTTTAAGAGCTGAGATACCCGTGATTCGAACTCAGAACAATGATAAATGAACATCCATGTTGCCGTGTAGTGTGTGGGTTAAGGGTGCGTGGTTAATGGCGCATTCAAACTGTCCATTTTGCTGAAGAATATTATGATTCAGTAGGTGCATGTTTGAAAGTAGTACATAAGTATCACTTGATCAAGTATCCATATGAGAAAAGTATGAGATATATTGTGAATTATCTCATGTGCAGGGTTAATAAGACAGGATTCAAATAGAACTAAAAACAGACATGACAACACATTATTGTATTGAAATACCTGGCTAATTTGCGAAGCTTAACAAAGCTTGAGAGAGTGCAGCGGCGGAGGAGTGAGGAGTGGTGTGGAGCGAAGCGGAGAGGAGTGGGCTAGGGTGGAGTGGAGTAGAACGGGGCGCCGGAGGAGTGAAGGAGGAGGAGGGGAGAGGAGAGGTGTGGTGTGGAATAGAGTGGAGCTTCGCAGAGTAGGAGGAGTGAGGGAGGGAGAGTTGGTTTCTGGCACTTCAAGGGTACGCAACACTACCAAGCTATTTCATCGTTTCTAATAAACCATTCCTCCAAAAGAAACGCATAGGCGATTTGTATTTTCACAACTCTTCTGTTGCCAGGCGTCTCAATGTTAGTCTGAGTAAGATATAATGATTTGCAACTCGTTGCAGCCAAACAGATATAAGAAATCACCGCCCCCTTTCAGGCAGACCTAGCGTTACCACTGCAGCTCAAATAGGTACATGCGGGTACTACAGTTGCGTGATGGTACTCCCACGGGTGAGAGCACAACAGCCAGGGCACCCGGGCCTCAGAGGATGTCAGGTCAAACTGTACGGAACAGGCTGAAAGAGATTCGTTTGAGAACCAGAAAAACCGACGTCAGGGTCGTGCTACGTCGTCATCAACGTCTTCGCTTATTATTTATTTGTTTTATAGACATTACCTTCTTCTAAAGCACATGCACTCATTACTGATGCAAAATTTATGCACTAAAGTCTATTTATGGACGAGTTATACACGTTTGAAACTTTTCTCAACAGATTTCTCGTCTATGCGTTTATTTCTTGGGATAGCATGTCACAATGATACCAGTCCATTTGTATGGCGTTTTCCCATTATCACGTTCAAAGCCGACCTAAACTGTCTTTGAGGTGTCGGGTGGTTACGTGATATCTCATTCTACTTGGTATCCATCCACTGCTGGCTGAACAGAGGCAGATCTCGAACAAATTCATCAGCGTCGGACAGGACTGTACCATGAAACTGTGTTAGGAGCCACATTATGAAACACAGTGACCCATTCGAGGACATGACCTGATGTTTCTGCCGATGTGGTTTGAATTTTAACAATATTTCAGTTTCTCACAACCTGTCATCTGGATATCGGCGAAATGTCCAAAGTGATTAATGTGTATGGTGCTGGGATTCGAACTTATGATAATAGCTATCTGGTGTGACAAAGAGACATTAATCTGCACAGCAAATTGCCCCGCCTTGAATGACAAGGCAAACGAGTGCCCTGATTACAATGAAAAGTATGAAATATTTGTCTTGCTGCTAAACACACACATCATTCACTAAATACATTTATATATAAAATAATTTTCAAACCAACAATGAAGATTTGCATTAAGTTCAAGAAAAGCAGTCCAACTGCCGTTTCAAGCACTACTTCATTTTAAAAACCATTGGAAGTAGCAAAAGGACCATTGAAGTGTGAAATAGAGTTTAACTTTTCCTGCGCATGCGTACTATAATTTACTTTCTACGCATGCGCATCGGTAATCGGAAAGGGCGACAACGCGACAACGCGACAACGCGACATTTCAATATGTCGCATTGTCGCGTGTCGCGTTTTAGTAAATGTTTAGGGATTTTTTTACACATCGTAGATAGGGGGACAATGCGACAACGCGACATATTTTGACCTTGAAAAGTGTCGCTATGTCGCGTGTCGCACTTTGGAGGAACAGAGAAAATATTATTCGAAACGCGACACGCGACATCGCGACAATGCGACAAACAGGCGAAATGTCGCGTTGTCGCACTGTCGCATTGTCGCGCTTTGGTTAATTTTTGCCTCATTTTGCTTGTTATTGAGAGGGCGACAACGCGACAATGCGACAACGCGACAATGTCCCTTCTCGGATTCCATAGTTTTCTGACTGCTCCCAAGTTCCAAAGTTGAACCAGTGCCACTCTCTGAATCATCACTAAACATCATGTGTATTATTCACAATTACAGTTGTGAGGTTCTCCATTTTGAAAATAACAGACGAACGCGGTGCCTACTTAATTCATACAGTCACTGACTACTATCATCAAATGCACATGCTCTCTTTGGATATGGAACACAGTAAATCCATTTCTTCTTTAAAATCATGTTAAATATAATCCGTAATGCTTTCGCCAAAACAAATTTCTCTAACAAAGTCAATGGCTACACTCGACCTCTTTCGGAAATGCAAGGTCAAAGCCAGTCTTTTCCTGGTTGGCATAATCTACTGCATTGTGTCAACTGGAACAGGTTTGGAGTTACGAATGGTCAAGTTACGAATGGTCAAGTTACGAATGGTCATTTTACGAATGGTCAAGTTACGAATGGTCATGTTACGAATGGTCAAGTTACGAATGGTCATGTTACGAATGGTCAAGTTACGAATTGTCAAGTTACGAATGGTCATGTTACGAATGGTCAAGTTACGAATGGTCATGTTACGAATGGTCAAGTTACGAATTGTCAAGTTACGAATGGTCATTTTACGAATGGTCATGTTACGAATGGTCAAGTTACGAATTGTCAAGTTACGAATGGTCATGTTTCGAATGGTCAAGTTACGAATGGTCATGTTACGAATGGTCATGTTACGAATGGTCAAGTTACGAATGGTCAAGTTACGAATGGTCAAGTTACGAATGGTCAAGTTACGAATGGTCACGTTACGGGGGCTTGGTACCCTCCTCACAATTTCCAATTGATGATCGTCAGTTAAATCTCTTAATCCATGTGTCAATTAAAGCACCGAAGACAACTAGGATATCATAATCAATCCACCCTAAAAATGTCAGATTTATACGCTTGGGAATCTGACCAACATTGCTCGTGAAGGGGGGATCATGCTGGATACTCACAATTGGCTTTTGAAGATTAACGCATAGTGGCAAATAAATGGGAAAAGTTTCACACAACAGTCACAGAAGTTGAAGGTCCAGACATATGTGAATTCTTACTACAGATACCAAATTCCTACTGGTTCACGGAACAGTCTACAGACAACCCTTACATTCTGTATAATTGCATATGGGGATTTATACTGCAGACCTTCAAGTTGGAGTTCTGCTGGCAATCCGATCATTGGAATCCTTTCAACAGGGGTCTCCAACAAGAGAAAATGGGACTTACAAATTGCATTAGTTAGCCCGAATACACCTAGTAATGTCCCCTGTCAGCCTAATTGATGACACTATGATAATCCCTTGTGTGATGAAAGTTTCCATCAAACAGTTATTTTTCATAATTTTACAAATGCCTAAATGTTTTACAATATGATTTATTTATGTATAATATGTATGTTTCAAACAATTTTATGGCAAAACAACCCTGTTCCTTAATCCACATTTGGGTATGTTTTACATACATATGTTGTCATTTTCACACAAAATCACTATTAGTGTGTACCCTGACATTTGAAAGTTTTGCTCAATACGTGCTAATTTTAGTCCAAGAGTTGAAGTAATTTTCATTTTTGTCAGAGTTTCCTGCCAGTGTGACCATTTGTCTCCCTCTCAGAAGAGTATTGGAACAAAAAAACTTTAGTCAGGTCCATTCAGAGAAAGGACAACCGAAGTCTGACTTTGGTCTTTTTTCGCATAAAACATGCATAGTCAACTGTCTGAAATTCTATGTAATTTCACCATAAAGTAAATTGCTATGTCACAACAACCTAAATCGTTAGGTCGTTCTGCTTCTCAACCCCTTAGTTGTTAAAAAATTACGCCGGTTGTAAACATGATAACAATATTGGTTGGAATGCGTGTTTTCTAAAGAGGATGACATGTTTCTTGACGTTACCTCATCACGTGACTATACGCTGAAACGTTGTATGAATACAATAAAGAAGTTGGCGTCCATGAATAGCTTGCCTTAATGTGTATCACTTTTAAATGTCATTCAAAGATTCTTTTGTATTTATATAAAAATACATTTCAAATGCCCAGCCTCGTGACATGTATTTATGCGTAACAACAAGGCGGTTGTTCAAAAGTATATATGCACCGTCGCCGAACAAAAGGTTCTGATATAGCTCTAAAGCGTGAGCCAGCAGCCACATAGCGAGCGCGCTATAGTGAGGTAATTGCTCCACGCCGATCAAGTTACGCTGGTTGGGACGAGCCCGGTAAACTACATTCTACCCAAATGTCCAATGATTGTCATTCACGAACTGAAAACATGAACATTCCATAGCAGACACCTCTGATACTGCGACAAACATACATAGGAAAGCTCTGGTGATAAAAACTTCGTGCTTATTTGGGGAAATGCTAGCCGTATTAAGTTACTGCATTGTATTGTATTCATTTGTAAGCCATGTAGTGTGAACATTTATATAAATTAAGAAGAGAAAATGCTTTTCATGATTAAAATATTACCGAGTCCAGGTGATAAAAACATAGTACCACCAGTGTGTTTAGTTTCACGCCACACTCAGCAATATTCCAGTTATATGGCGACGGTCTGTAAATAATCGAGTCTGGACCAGACAATCCAGCCTGACCGCCCAATCCCGTTAGTCGACTCGTTACGACAAGCATAGTCGCCTTTTATGGCAAGCATGGGTTGCGGAGGGTTTATTCTACCCCGGGTAGACCTTCACGGGTCCATAATACCACTAACTGTCTCTACTTAGTCATGTCAATATACAGCATTGCAATTGTAAACTCAGCCACAGAAATATGTTTGTCCCTTTGAATGTGCAATGAGATTGAGCAATGAGATTGACTGATCCGGGAACATTGATAATTCTTTACCAAACGACTTGCAGTGCTCCGAGGAATAATCATTGTGTTATAGAAACGAATAATGTTTATGCAAAAAGGTGATTGACTTATCCCGATGATGTGTTTTCTGCTTCCTTTATACTCTTTCTTTAAATTTAATCTTTTCATTTATTTGTTCATTTTTTTTATTTATTTATTTTTTTACAGAGTGACTTTCCCTTAGGTCCCTCAGTTTCCGTTTAAGTATTGTTGCAGGAACCAATCTCACTGCTACATGATGGGGAACCAATTTCACTGATACTTTAAGGGACAGTTTCGACAAAATTACCAATTTGACCAAGTATGTACATATGTATCTTCATTCAAAACAACACTTCTTTGATCTGACCCAAGGATATGCCGAAGGTGATGTTTGTATTCAATACAACAATTCGATCTGATCGAGTGATTTCTCGGATATGGTGGGTATGGTATTGGGGACGAAATAAACATTTCGATAAAAGATGGAACAAAATCACACATTTCAAATACCTACCGAAAGACACCGAATGTGTTACAAATTTGGCATGCACGAACTGAAAAATGTATGTTGTATATCTTCATATATAGTGAGTGCTTTGAGTAGGGTAGTGATATGTCAGTGTTCTCCGACTGCGAGAAATGCGTTGTCATTCCACTTGGAACACTGGATAACCCAGGCCATACATAACAGGATACACAGCATTGTCTTCACCTTCTACACAAAGATAGACAACTCACCAGCGGGGAGTAGACGAGAAGAAACATGGCTGAACAAGCAAGCCCAACTATAAATCCGGCAAATCTTTCTTTGGACGTCATGGTATCCTCACAATGAGACTTCAACTACTGACCTGTTATAAGGACAACAGAACGACTGCTATATCAGAAATCAATGACATTTCCTAGCAACGTAGCAACATTTACATAGTGTTTGCTCCTTATAGAAATGTAAAACAATCCAATATTCTGATACAATTTTAACTTTGTGGACCATGATACAGGGTGCCACGGGATTTCGACTCAAATGAGCGATGGTACTTGAAAGCGTTGTCAGTCACTTCAAGTTAATACGAACGTTAACACTGAAAAGCATGAAGCTAAAGAGAGTATCAGGTGTTGATATCTACGGGACCATGGCCACCACTTGTTATACATGTGAAGCAGTTTGATAAAATGCAAAGTACAACGTAATTGAGGAAGGTCAACAGTATTTTTACACTTTCTTTTTCATTTTGTGAATCTCAAAACACAGACTATCCCGGTCCAATTTCACATGGGTGTTTTACTCTTCTCAATACGTGTTAAAAAAATATTTGCATTATGAAGGTGCAATTTTGCAAATCGAAGTCAACAGCAAGTCATAAAATCTAGAAAATCAACACCGACGACTATTCGCAACATGTGGGTTTAGAAAGGTCCCCCGAATGTACGAAAATGGCTGTTACAGCCCAGAACAAAGTTCGTGTGACGGAAACCCTAAACAAACACAATGCAGATAAGACTCTGATAGACCTACCTTCCACGTGTGCAAAGCAAGTGAGTACGCTGTTAGTGTGAGATCGCCGTCCGTACAGGCAGATCTATTGGCCAATGGGTAGATACCGGGAATCGGGGACAGTGAATGTTCAAATATAATATAATACAGCCGGTCATGTCGTGTTGTTGGGCCTTTATAGAGACATTCACAATGGGAAAGGAGACCAATGAACAGATTTCCAATCAATACACATAGTTAAATTGAGGAAGGTTGCTATAGCGGTAATTTTCACGTTCGTGACATTGCCATTGAATGCATACACTGGCATGTAGTGGTGGTGGTGTGTAGGTGGAGACACTGACATGTAGTAATGGTGGTGTGTAGGTGGAGACACTGACATGTAGTAGTGGTGGTGTGTAGGTGGAGACACTGACATGTAGTGGTGGTGTGTAGGTGGAGACACTGACATGTAGTGGTGTTGTGGTGTGTAGGTGGAGACATTGACATGTAGTGGTGGTGTGTAGGTGGAGACACTGACATATAGGGGTGGTGGTGTGTAGGTAGAGACACTGACATGTAGTGGTGGTGGTGTGTAGGTGGAGACAGTGACATGTAGTAGTGGTGGTGTGTAGGTGGAGACACTGACATGTAGTGGTGGTGGTGTGTAGGTGGAGACATTGACATGTAGTGGTGGTGGTGTGTAGGCAGAGACACTGACATGTAGTAGTGGTGGTGTGTAGGTAGAGACACTGACATGTAGTGGTGGTGGTGTGTAGGTGGAGACAGTGACATGTAGTAGTGGTGGTGTGTAGGTGGAGACATTGACATGTAGTGGTGGTGGTGTGTAGGCAGAGACACTGACATGTAGTGGTGGTGGTGTGTAGGTAGAGACACTGACATGTAGTGGTAGTGGTGTGTAGGTGGAGGCACTGGCATGCAGTAGTGGTGGTGTGTAGGTGCAGACAATGACATGTAGTAGAGGTGTGTAGGTGGAGACACTGACATATAGTGGTGGTGGTGTGTAGGTAGAGACACTGACATGTAGTGGTGGTGGTGTGTAGGTAGAGACAATGACATGTAGTGGTGGTGGTGTAGGTGGAGACACTGACATGTAGTGGTGGTGGTGGTGTATAGGTGGAGACACTGACATGTAGTGGTGGTGGTGTGTAGGTGGAGACACTGACATGTAGTAGTGGTGGTGGTGTGTAGGTGGAGACACTAACATGTAGTGGTGGTGGTGTGTAGGTAGAGACACTGACATGTATTGGCGGTGGTGTGTAAGTGGAGACACTGACATGTAGTGGTGGTGGTGTGTAAGTGGAGACACTGACATATAGTGGTGGTGGTGTGTAGGTGGAGACACTGACATATAGTGGTGGTGGTGTGTAGGTGGAGACACTGACATGTAGTGGTGGTGGTGTGTAGGTGGAGACACTGACATGTAGTGGTGGTGGTGTGTAGGTGGAGACACTGACATGTAGTGGTGGTGGTGTGTAGGTGGAGACACAAACATATTGTGGTGGTGGTGTGTAGGTGGAGACATTGACATGTAGTGGTGGTTGTGTGTAGGTGGAGACACTGACATGTAGTGGTGGTGGTGTGTAGGTGGAGACACTGACATGTAGTGGTGGTGGTGGTGTGTAAGTGGAAACACTAACATATTGTGGTGGTGGTGTCTAGGTGGAGACATTGACATGTAGTGGTAGTGGTGTGTAGGTGGAGACATTGACGTGTAGTGGTGGTGGTGTGTAGGTGGAGACACTGACATGTAGTGATGGTGGTGTGTAGGTGGAGACATTGACATTTAGTGGTGGTGGTGGTGTGTAGGAGGAGACACTGACATTTAGTGGTGGTGGTGTGGGGGTGGAGACACTGACATTTAGTGGTGGTGGTGTGGGGGTGGAGACACTGTCATGTAGTGGTGTTGTGGTGTGTAGGTGGAGACATTGACATGTAGTGGTGGTGGTGTGTAGGTAGAGACACTGACATGTAGTGGTGGTGGTGTGTAGGTAGAGACAATGACATGTAGTGGTGGTGGTGTAGATGGAGACACTGACATGTAGTGGTGGTGGTGGTGTATAGGTGGACACACTGACATGTAGTGGTGGTGGTGTGTAGGTGGAGACACTGACATGTAGTGGTGGTGGTGTGTAGGTGGAGACACTGACATGTAGTGGTGGTGGTGTGTAGGTGGAGACACTGGCATGTAGTGGTGGTGTGTAGGTGGAGTCTCTGACATGTGGTGGTGGTGGTGTATAGGTGGAGACACTGACATGTAGTAGTGGTGGTGTGTAGGTGGAGACATTGACATGTAGTAGTGGTGTGTAGGTGGAGACATTGACATGTAGTGGTGGTGGTGTGTAGGCAGAGACACTGACATGTAGTGGTGGTGGTGTGTAGGTGGAGTCTCTGACATGTAGTGGTGGTGGTGTGTAGGTGGAGACAGTGACATGTAGTGGTGGTTGTGTGTAGGTGGAGACAATGACATGTAGTGGTGGTGTGTAGGTGGAGACATTGACATGTAGTGGTGGTGGTGTGTAGGCAGAGACACTGACATGTAGTGGTGGTGGTGTGTAGGTAGAGCCACTGACATGTAGTGGTGGTGGTGTGTAGGTGGAGACACTGGCATGCAGTGGTGGTGGTGTGAAGGTGGAGACAGTGACATGTAGTAGTGGTGGTGTGTAGGTGCAGAAATTGACATGTAGTGGAGGTGTGTAGGTGGAGACACTGACATATAGTGGTGGTGGTGTGTAGGTAGAGACACTGACATGTAGTGGTGGTGGTGTGTAGGTAGAGACACTGACATGTAGTGGTGGTGGTGTAGGTGGAGACACTGACATGTAGTGGTGGTGGTGGTGTATAGGTGGAGACACTGACATGTAGTGGTGGTGGTGTGTAGGTGGAGACACTGACATGTAGTAGTGGTGGTGGTGTGTAAGTGGAGACACTAACAAGTAGTTGTGGTGGTGTGTAGGTAGAGACACTGACATGTAGTGGTGGTGGTGTGTAGGTGGAGACACTGACATGTAGTGGTGGTGGTGTGTAAGTGGAGACACCAACATATTGTGGTGGTGGTGTGTAGGTGGAGACACTGACATGTAGTGGTGGTGGTGTGTAGGTGGAGACACTGACATGTAGTGGTGGTGGTGTGTAGGTGGAGACACTGACATGTAGTGGTGGTGGTGTGTAGGTGGAGACACTGACATATAGTGGTGGTGGTGTGTAAGTGGAGACACTAACATATTGTGGTGGTGGTGTGTAGGTGGAGACATTGACATGTAGTGGTGGTGGTGTGTAGGTGGAGACACTGACATGTAGTGGTGGTGGTGTGTAGGTGGAGACACTGACATGTAGTGGTGGTGGTGGTGTGTAAGTGGAAACACTAACATATTGTGGTGGTGGTGTGTAGGTGGAGACATTGACATGTAGTGGTGGTGGTGTGTAGGTGAAGAGACTGACATGTAGTGGTGGTGGTGTGTAGGTGGAGACACTGACATGTAGTGGTTGTGGTGGTGTGTAGGTGGAGACACTGACATGTAGTGGTGGTGGTGTGTAGGTGGAGACACTGACATGTCGTGGTGGTGGTGGTGTGTAGGTGGAGACACTGACATGTAGTGGTGGTGGTGTGTAGGTGGAGACACTGACATGTAGGGGTGGTGTGTAGGTGCAGACACTGGCGTGTAGTAGTGGTGACGTGTAGGTGGAAACACTGACATGTAGTAGAGGTGGTGTGTAGGTGGAGACACTGGCATGTAGTGGTAGTGGTGTGTAGGTGGAGACATTGGCATGTAGTGGTGGTGGTGTGTAGGTGGAGACATTGACGTGTAGTGGTGGTGGTGTGTAGGTGGAGACACTGACATGTAGTGATGGTGGTGTGTAGGTGGAGACACAGACATTTAGTGGTGGTGGTGTGGGGGTGGAGACACTGACATTTAGTGGTGGTGGTGTGGGGGTGGAGACACTGACATGTAGTGGTGTTGTGGTGTGTAGGTGGAGACATTGACATGTGGTGGTGGTGTGTAGGTAGAGAAAATGACATGTAGTGGTGGTGGTGTAGGTGGAGACACTGACATGTAGTGGTGGTGGTGGTGTATAGGTGGAGACACTGACATGTAGTGGTGGTGGTGTGTAGGTGGAGACACTGACATGTAGTAGTGGTGGTGGTGTGTAAGTGGAGACACTAACATGTAATGGTGGTGGTGTGTAGGTAGAGACACTGACATGTAGTGGTGGTGGTGTGTAACTGGAGACACTGACATATAGTGGTGGTGGTGTGTAAGTGGAGACACTAACATATTGTGGTGGTGGTGTGTAGGTGGAGACACTGACATATAGTGGTGGTGGTGTGTAGGTGGAGATACTGACATTTAGTGGTGGTGGTGTGGGGGTGGAGACACTGACATGTAGTGGTGTTGTGGTGTGTTGGTGGAGACATTGACATGTAGTGGTGGTGGTGTGTAGGTGGAGACACTGACATGTAGTGGTGGTGGTGTGTAAGTGGAGACACTGACATATAGTGGTGGTGGTGTGTAAGTGGAGACACTGACATATTGTGGTGGTGGTGTGTAGGTGGAGACACTGACACATAGTGGTGGTGGTGTGTAGGTGGAGATACTGACATGTAGTGGTGGTGGTGTGTAGGTGGAGACACTGAGATGTAGTGGTGGTGGAGTGGGGGTGGAGACACTGACATTTAGTGGTGGTGGTGTGGGGGTGGAGACACTGACATGTAGTGGTGTTGTGGTGTGTTGGTGGAGACATTGACATGTAGTGGTGGTGGTGTGTAGGTGGAGACACTGACATGTAGTGGTGGTGGTGTGTAGGTGGGGACACTGACATGTAGTGGTCGTGGTGTGTAGATGGAGACACTGACTTTTATGGGTGTTGGTGTGTAGATGGAGACACTGACATGTAGTGGTGGTGGTGTGTAGGTGGAGACACTGACATGTAGTGGTGGTGGTGTGTAGGTGGAGACACTGACATGTAGTGGTGGTGTGTAGGTGGAGACACTGACATGTAGTGGTGGTGGTGTGTAGGTGGAGACACTGGCATGTAGTGGTGGTGTGTAGGTGGAGTCTCTGACATGTGGTGGTGGTGGTGTGTAGGTGGAGACACTGACATTTAGTGGTGGTGTGTAGGTGGAGACACTAACATGTAGTGGAGGTGGTGTGTAGGTGGAGACACTGACATGTAGTGGTGGTGTGTAGGTGGAGACACTGACATGTATTGGAGGTGGTGGGTGGGGGGAGACACTGACATGTAGTGGTGGTGGTGTGTAGGTGGAGACACTGACATGTAGTGGTGGTGGTGTGTAAGTGGAGACACTAACATATTGTGGTGGTGGTGTGTAGGTGGAGACATTGACATGTAGTGGTGGTGGTGTGTACGTGGAGACACTGACATGTAGTGGTGGTGGTGTGTAGGTGGAGACACTGACATGTAGTGGTGGTGGTGGTGTGTAGGTGGAAACACTAACATATTGTGGTGGTGGTATGTAGGTGGAGACATTGACATGTAGTGGTGGTGGTGTGTAGGTGAAGAGACTGACATGTAATGGTGGTGGTGTGTAGGTGGAGACACTGACATGTAGTGGTTGTGGTGGTGTGTAGGTGGAGACACTGACATGTAGTGGTGGTGGTGTGTAGGTGGAGACACTGACATGTCGTGGTGGTGGTGGTGTGTAGGTGGAGACACTGACATGTAGTGGTGGTGGTGTGTAGGTGGAGACACTGACATGTTGGGGTGGTGTGTAGGTGCAGACACTGGCGTGTAGTAGTGGTGACGTGTAGGTGGAGACACTGACATGTAGTAGAGGTGGTGTGTAGGTGGAGACACTGGCATGTAGTGGTAGTGGTGTGTAGGAGGAGACATTGGCATGTAGTGGTAGTGGTGTGTAGGTGGAGACACTGGCATGTAGTGGTGGTGTGTAGGTGGAGTCCCTGACATGTGGTGGTGGTGGTGTGTAGGTGGAGACATTGACATGTAGTAGTGGTGTGTAGGTGGAGACAGTGACATGTAGTAGTGGTGGTGTGTAGGTGCAGACAATGACATGTAGTGGAGGTGTGTAGGTGGAGACACTGACATATAGTGGTGGTGGTGTGTAGGTAGAGACACTGACATGTAGTGGTGGTGGTGTGTAGGTAGAGACAATGACATGTAGTGGTGGTGGTGTAGGTGGAGACACTGACATGTAGTGGTGGTGGTGGTGTATAGGTGGAGACACTGACATGTAGTGGTGGTGGTGTGTAGGTGGAGACACTGACATGTAGTAGTGGTGGTGGTGTGTAGGTGGAGACACTAACATGTAGTGGTGGTGGTGTGTAGGTAGAGACACTGACATGTAGTGGTGGTGGTGTGTAAGTGGAGACACTGACATGTAGTGGTGGTGGTGTGTAAGTGGAGACACTAACATATTGTGGTGGTGGTGTGTAGGTGGAGACACTGACATATAGTGGTGGTGGTGTGTAGGTGGAGACACTGACATGTAGTGGTGGTGGTGTGTAGGTGGAGACACTGACATGTAGTGGTGGTGGTGTGTAGGTGGAGACACTGACATGTAGTGGTGGTGGTGTGTAAGTGGAGACACTAACATATTGTGGTGGTGGTGTGTAGGTGGAGACATTGACATGTAGTGGTGGTGGTGTGTAGGTGGAGACACTGACATGTAGTGGTGGTGGTGGTGTGTAAGTGGAAACACTAACATATTGTGGTGGTGGTGTGTAGGTGGAGACATTGACATGTAGTGGTGGTGGTGTGTAGGTGAAGAGACTGACATGTAGTGGTGGTGATGTGTAGGTGGAGACACTGACATGTCGTGGTGGTGGTGGTGTGTAGGTAGAGACACTGACATGTAGTGGTGGTGGTGTGTAGGTGGAGACACTGACATGTAGGGGTTGTGTGTAGGTGCAGACACTGGCGTGTAGTAGTGGTGACTTGTAGTTGGAGACACTGACATGTAGTAGAGGTGGTGTGTAGGTGGAGACACTGGCATGTAGTGGTAGTGGTGTGTAGGTGGAGACATTGGCATGTAGTGGTAGTGGTGTGTAGGTGGAGACATTGACGTGTAGTGGTGGTGGTGTGTAGGTGGAGACACTGACATGTAGTGATGGTGGTGTGTAGGTGGAGACATTGACATTTCGTGGTGGTGGTGGTGTGTAGGTGGAGACACTGACATTTAGTGGTGGTGGTGTGGGGATGGAGACACTGACATTTAGTGGTGGTGGTGTGGGGGTGGAGACACTGACATGTAGTGGTGTTGTGGTGTGTAGGTGGAGACATTGACATGTAGTGGTGGTGGTGTGTAGGTGGAGACACTGACATATAGTTGTGGTGGTGTGTAGGTGGGGACACTGACATGTAGTGGTCGTGGTGTGTAGATGGAGACACTGACTTTTTTGTGGGTGTTGGTGTGTAGATGGAGACACTGACATGTAGTGGTGGTGGTGTGTAGGTGGAGACACTGACATGTAGTGGTGGTGGTGTGTAGGTGGAGACACTGACATGTAGTGGTGGTGGTGGTGTATAGGTGGAGACACTGACATGTAGTAGTGGTGGTGTGTAGGTGGAGACACTGGCATGTAGTGGTGGTGTGTAGGTGGAGTCTCTGACATGTGGTGGTGGTGGTGTGTAGGTGGAGACACTGACATATAGTGGTGGTGTGTAGGTGGAGACACTGACATGTAGTGGAGGTGGTGTGTAGGTGGAGACACTGACATGTAGTGGTGGTGTGTAGGTGGAGACACTGACATGTAGTGGAGGTGGTGGGTAGGTGGAGACACTGACATGTAGTGGTGGTGGTGTGTAGGTGGAGACACTGACATGTAGTGGAGGTGTGTAGGTGGGGACACTGTCATGTAATGGTGGTGGTGTGTAGGTGGAGACACTGACATGTAGTGGTGGTGTGTACGTGGAGACACTGACATGTCGTGGTGGTGGTGGTGTGTAGGTGGAGACACTGACGTGTAGTAGTGGTGACGTGTAGGTGGAGACACTGGCATGTAGTAGTGGTGGTGTGTAGGTGGAGACACTTAACTGCTTGTGTTGTTAAATAGTCAATATTTTTGGCAGCAACAGCGGCGTGGATGTTTGCTTGCTTTTGTAAAGACACACCCATGCATTGCAGTTCACTGACTAGACGTGCGTGTCCGTTGTCCAAAGGCCTTTGTTAACGGTACTGCCCCCAACCTAACGGTGTCGAGTGTCGTGATACTGAGGCCGTTTCTTTGTGTCAGTGTCTCAATGAGTCATGCCGAGTATCCAGCTCGCTGTGTATTTGTGTCAGTACATGTCCAGTGGAGGGATCGTTCTGATCAGATGTCAGACAATAGAAGTACTGATATAAGCCTCAGTAAATACAGAAAATGTGGATGTACAATTGTTTATACGTCTCAAACCGCCAAATAACTGAGGGTATTGTCCTACAGGGTAGTATGCTAAGTCCGACCCTCTTTAGCATACTGATAAACCAGCGCCTCGGGCAATCTCCTCGCAAGTAATACGTAAAGTAAACTATTCCAAGTACTAAACTAAGCTAAAAGTGAATGGGGTTGCTCATTCAACGTATAAAAAGCCACTGGTAGTCTTCAAATGTAAAACCTACACGCCCAGTGACCCCATTGATTTACTCATATAACAGACCCATCAAATTTTAAAAGCAAAGTAAATTTCAATTAGCCAATCTGACTGTGGATCGGCTAAAGATGTACATCGAAGGACGGCGCTACTATCCTGGTGACAACATTTCATCAGGCGTTAGCATACTGATAAACCAGCGCCTCGGGCAATCTCCTCGCAAGTAATACGTAAAGTAAACTATTTTTTATGGGCGTTTTATGGACAACGTTGGAAATCATGTATCATTTGGCTGTCAGCTGTGTTTAAATAAAAATAAAAATAAAAATAAACGAAGGCTCAACTGCGTGTAAATGTGAGTAAGTGAGTAAATCAAACCATTTTTCCATTTGTTGTGTTTTTAGTTTTAAATGCTGTGAATGTTGGGTATGAATTTCGATACCGGAATGGAATGACGTCACAAACCTAATTTAACACTAGACGTGTATACTTGCTTGGCGTCCAGAAACCTGCCAGGTGTGTATCGGATCGCTGAGAGGGTGGATTAATTGGTCATGTTTCCAATCTGCCGTTTTTGTTGCGGGCATCAAAGCCCTTTGGAAGATCTGCCAGAGCGTCTCTCTGGGAGATCGATAGCCACGCCTATCCCGCTACATCTAAGCACGCCTCGATGTTTGCGTGCGGGGATCTTCTCATCCGTGAGATTAGACTTGGCTATAAATGGCAGCGGCTTACCATGTCGGGAGTTTCCATCTATGTGATCCGTCCTTAAACATCGCATCTATTCCGCTCTTTAATCTTCAGACCCGTGAAGGTCCCGGGGTAGAATAGGCCTTCAGCAAACCCATGCTTGCCATAAAAGGCGACTTTGCTTGTCGTAAGAGACGACTAACGGGATCGGATGGTCAGGCTCGCTGACTTGGTTGACACATGTCATCGGTTCCCAGGTGCGTCGTGCGATGGTCATGTTGTTGATCACTGGATTGTCTAGTCCAGACTCGATTATTTACAGACCGCCGCCATATAGCTGAACTATTGCTGTGAGCGGCGTAAACCTAAACTCACCTTAATCTTCACTCACCTTAAACCTGATTTAAAACTAACACGAAGCAATCCCAATATGGCTCAAATGACTCAATTTGCAGTTCGGGTAGACCATACAGGACCATGTTATTTTGTCTAGTGCAAGTCTATCGAACACTGAGCCGTGTGTTTAAACTATTGTCTCGAGATGATCGTTTTTCTGTATCAGCGTCTTCCTCTCTCTTTCTCTCTCTCTCTCTCGCTTTCCTTCCCTCCCCTCTCTCTCCTGTCTCTCCTCTCTTCTCTCCCTTCTCCCCCCCCTCTCTCTCTCTAAAAATACTGATAGTCTCTATAATAAACGGTCAAGTTGATCATGGCTTTGTAGCCACCTTGTCATTACTTTAACACTGCACTAGACTTCCCTTCCTTTGTCACATATGCTTGTGTCTCCACGGTTGGTTAGTTCTCAATCCCAAAACTTGAAGTTTGAATGAACATTAATCTTCCTGAAAGTTTGTGTGTTCTTTGAACAGATCCACACAGCTCACACGAATGCATGTAGTGATGTGCCAATGCACGTGGAAACTTGAGTAATGGAGGCTTTCAGGCCCCGGGGCTTGCAGCGCTGAAAATAAGTCCTGGGTTCAGCAAGTGCACACTGATATTCATGCACATATAAAGAAGGAAAGGGATGTAACTCTCGATTATGGGCGAATTCTGGGTAGGAAATTGTGGAATATACATTCTTACTGAAATAAAACCAGATAAATTCCCTTTAGAATAATTCCAAAATTATCCAAATCGGTGCACTATGCACCGCGTAACATTGCTTGGAACTCGGGAAAAGACACGTTTTTCATTTGTACGCCAAATACCTGCCTCCGAAAATGATCACGTCTTGGAGCAGAAACGCTATGTATTTCACTTTAAAACACCCGATCGGCGAAAAAACACAACCTTTCCGCAATCGCTAGATATTCCACTTTCGTTCTACAACCTCTCAAATGAAATAGGTTATTCTTTCACCTGCAATACACGACTTCTTCCCGAAATTAGCGGGATCGAGTCCACCTTTTTAACCTTCACACTCAAAAGGCTTGCACCAACACGATATATCGCGCCAGGAAATAAAAATAATACTGGTGTTATATTTTTGACCAATCAGAGAGCAGCTAGTCGTTGGTGCAAGCCTATTGAGGGTGAAGGACGTATTATTTTCAGCAATACAAGCCCTGTGCTTTCAGGAGACATCAGTCTTTCATCAAAATGAGTCGTTTTCTGAGAGCATGGCCAAGCAATAGGAATGCTTAATGCAGGACAAATAGTCAGACATTTTAATGTGTGGCAAATGATTCCAGGTGACTGGACCAGATTTCACCAAATGCAAGTTTGCAATGTTTTCTTTCAAACGATCATATTTATTTTTACTCTAAATTCATGCTGACAAGGAAGAAACAGTTTTATTTCTGAAAACTGCCCCTCAGAAGAATGAAGACGTGAGCATTCCTAAGTATAGATGTGACTATCATCATCAATGTTGCCTGTGACGCCATGACTCACGCCATGACTCTCCTTGAGCGCAGCACCTCAGGCGTTTTACGCACGTTACTCGGTGGTGTAAAACGTGCAAAGATGTCCAACTGCTAAACGTTGGAATGCTGCTGACCACCCATGAATATGATGTGTAACACTTGACTGTCTGCAAATATTTTAAACAAATGTAGATGCAAGAACACAAGTCCAAAACTCGCACTAACAGGAATTTATTGAAACAGCGATTTTTGGCAGTCGTTGACAATTATCGTTGATATGATAAGTCCATCGATGAGGTTTAAGAAACAAAAAGATTCCTTAAGCTAGTACATTAATTTCTGCACTTAAATATAACTTATATATAAGACTATCAAATGAAACACTTCAAAATTGTAATAGATACAAGGCTTGAAAATTGACAGACAATGCATTTCATTAGCGTGCTTCAATAACAGTTTTCTAGCAAATCAGTCATAATGATCAAAATATTCCAAATGATAATTCCTACAATATCTGCTATTCAAATGTCATATAAAGTATACAATATCTGAGGAAACGTATTCGCATTTGTGTTGCCATGCAGCCAGGTTTGTTGACACCCAAGCGACAATAAGGGTAGCTCAGTGAATCAGCCTTTGCATCAAGTTTCAGTACAAGGGATAGGTCATGAGATCATAAATATTGAAAGCGATGCTATGTACTTACTATTTAAAGTTGCAGAAGAGCACGCACACGGACATAAACATAGCCGACTCGGCGCTGTACCTCGATAGGTATCACAATAACACAGAAACGTATCCAACACACTTCCCTGTATTTCCTGCAAAATAAACGCTTGAAATAATTCTTTTTGTTCTTTCGTGAACAGCTTGGAGAGATTGTTTTGATCACATCGTTACTTATTTCAAACTTAATTATCCTTTTCCAACGCAACCTAATCATCCCGGTGTTTTTCCTTAGAGAAAAGGTAATTTAAGTTTGCATAGAATAAAAATCCTGACAGGATAAAGAGAGAACCAATGTGTAGAACAGTTAAGGAGGGTAGATTGAGTATCCTTAATATTTTTAAATACGTCAGAGCTTTGTGGGTCAGTTGGAAGGAAATATATTTGAAATGGTAGGTATTGTAAATGTAGTGAATATGATAAGCATGGCAAATAATATTTTTTCCAAAAATTATCAGTAAACTAAAAATACCTTCTAGATTGATTATTTCAATGTTTTTCTAGGATTTTGTATAAAAAAAACAAAGAATTTTAAATATTTCTTATCTGATCATATATGTTATAATAACAGCAATATTGTTATTGATAATATATTTTAATACGTGTGAGCTTTGCGACATTCAGTCTGTAAGAATAATCTGTTCACCTGATGAACGCACTGTTTTGAGCCAACATTTTTCAAAATGGCGTTATCTTTAAAAGAAATTCTAGTTCTCAGTGAACTAGCAGAGGGGGCCTACCTGCTACCTGCTGTAAACAGTGCAAGAATAACATCCTTAACATCAACTACAACTCTGGGTATGTGTTTGACAACGCAAGAGCAAACAGTAAGTGTGAAAGGCTACGTTGAAACAGTAATTCCAGAATACAGGGACTTCGATTTCAGATCACATTTCAGGATGAAAAGATCGACGTTTCATCATCATCATCATCATCATAACAATAATAATAATAAAAACATTTAGCTTAATTCATGCATCCTCCAGACTGGAATATATATAGAACATGCAAAACAATATTCGGACAATAGGATAACCAACGTATTCAATTGGATTAACAAAATGTTTCCATAGTAGCATAGAAGCACTTGTAAAATGTACCGATGCATCGTCCGCCATCTTCGTCACTTCGCGTGCAGCCTCGTCAAACTGTTCTCGGTCTATCGTAGCATTACGAAAAAACGGGCTGTTCAACAGACAAAACGCCCCGAATGTTCCGTAACGTTTTGTCTGTTGAATGCAGGGCAGATTATCACGTTAGGTTCGGTACCACTCTGCGCATGTCAGTGCCCAAAGCGATCTTGTCAGAGTTTGACGTGCTTTTGATAGAGGAAGAATAGAATTTCATATCTCTGTTAACCAAGCACAAAACAATGTGATTGCGTTGCTGAAATTTAGAAGTAACATAACTGTGCGTAAGTATCTTTCGATCATAAATTGATCATAAATTGATCATAAATTGAGTACAACCATCGAATCATGGTTGAAATATGCTGGCTCAGATCGACATAGCTGAGGCAGAATTTAATTGGAATAGCCCCAGATTTGAAAATATGCCCGATAAAACCCGAAACAAAAGCTGATGGTAGTTGAGACTCCAGAAAGGTCGTAAACTGACTGAAAAATGTCTGTCGAACAACCAGCGTTTCTAAAGACGGCATGAGGATCACATTGCCACGGCCATGTCGTAAATTCAAAAGTTGAGGATCTCATGTCCGGTTTGGAAATGGTATTCGTCCCAATGAGGTGGAGTCAATTTCCTCTGATTTCTCTAACATGAAACTAAATAATATTGCTTTTGCCAGTCACTTCTTGGCGGCCCACACTGAATAAATATACGCCGCATCTTACTTCCTCTTCTGAAGCAGTTGACGATACGTTAGATGACGATGGCCTTTTTCATGGAGTCAAAACAAACTTACTCCTTCAAAACACACAGATTTCATCACCGGGAGTTAGGCAGAATATGCTACTGAGTTGTCTGCAACCGGAATGGACGACGCCTCGACTGCATCAAAACTATACGACCCGGTAAAAGCGGGGATCTCAACACGCCCGTGGTAATCAAATGGATTTGGGACTCTTTGCCCTCTGATTTCAAATCTTAATCACTTCTTCACAGAAAACACAACACAGAAGGAACTATTTACCAATTACTTGTTCGTATAGTCTGGTCTTACAGTATCACAATTGGTACACTGTATTATTGGTGCCTTGACATTGAAAACTTTCAAGTTTTGATGAAATATGCAGTAAATGTTGATGGAAATCAATTCCACTTGCTGAAGTTAATTTGAGCTAGAAATATAATGGGAACAGAAAAGGTTATCCTTTCACCCAAAATGCAGATTTCAAATACATACAGATGCCGCCTCAAATGGCTTGGGTGCTAAGTTAGATTAATCTATAGGCGGTAGGTGGACAAATATTGAGGCAATGTACCATATCAATGTGCTGGATACTAAAGCCATATTGTTGGTGCATAGGCATTTCATGTTGAAGAATTACTCACGTTAAATATGTTTTATTCAAGAATACAAGCTCAACTCGTGGTATATCACACCGTTCGTCGCCTCCATTCCCCCTTCCAGCTTTCGGTTCATTCGCCCATTACGCCAGAAATGTCAGGAAAATTCTAACAATAGCGACGACAGATAAGACAAATAAACTCCAACAGGTTAATGATAAAATTAAGCAATATGGTATTTCTTTTTAATAAATAAGAAATAATGATATACATTTTCACAAACACATCCACAAGAACATGATGGATCTGTAAGTCGTAGTTGAGCGTGCTTACATTGTATCTTAACCTTCTGTGTAAAATATTAAGTTTACGTATACCAGCTGAAAAGTGTGATGGGGCTCTATTGCGAATTGTTTTAATTTTACTTCTAAATAACGAGTCGCAATTTCTTACAGTTGACTGGAGATTGTTCCACGCTTTTATAGTTGACGGATTAAATGAAGAGGCTGAATATTTTAGTCTTGCATCGCGCCCCGTATAATTGTCAGTATTATGTAAGTTACAATGAGTTCTTTTTCCTACAAGTGGTAACAAGTCAATTAAGAAAGACGGGACAATATTTAAAATCTTTTAAAACAAGCTCAATTTACGCTTCTCTCAGTTCTCACTGGTGGTATCAAGTCCCATTCAGTCTCGTAAAGAACTCTACTCGGTGTGTATTTGGGTAGGCCAGTTACTATAAGCGCTGTCTCAAGCTGTAGTCTTTCTAACTTGTTTATATCTTCAGTCCATCATTTCTCACATGCATATTCAAAATGTGGTCTCATAAATTCCGTGTAAATTCGTGACAACGTTTTTCCTATTCAATATTTGTTTAAATTTTCTTCAGGCACCAATCATTGAGTTTATTCCTCAATATTTCCGATGTGATAAACCCACTGCCATATGAAGAAAAAGTAAATCCCAAATGCTTGTAAAAGTCTAGAGTAGCTATTCTAACTGTATCAAAATATAATTTAGTAGGTTGGCCACTGTGTTGTCAAATAAATATCATAGCTTCAGTTTGTCGGGATTATATTTAACCCGCCATTCCTTCGCTTAACTACTCAGTACGGTCAAATTAACATTCTTGTTTTTTTTCCCATTAAGTATCTTTCTTTTGAAATAGCTCCAAGCGCCGTATCATCACCAAACTCCCTTGTTAGACAGAGTTTATCAGATATTTCACCGACGTGAACAATGCAGTGCGTCACGTGTTACTTTCTTAATAAAGGCTCCCGTGTTCTTCAGTTAGGACACAGAGTACAGTTTAACTGGCACTAGGAATTTCGATGTGGTCTTGACTGGAACTGTATATTCCTGAAATGTTTTAAATTGGCACAAGACACCAAACTTAGATGATTTCAGTACAGGATACGCCATAAAATTTTAACTACCAATACATATCTTTAAAATAAAATAACATAAATGATTTTGATGTATATTCATTCTGTAATGTAGAAAAGGAATCTATTTGTCACTTGTTAAGGGAATGTGAAGAAGTGCAAAATTTGGTCAAAGGTTTTATCAGGGTTGTGATTAAGATACAGTATTGACACATGCATTTACTTTACCAGCTTCTCTTTACTCCTCCCGCCAAGTAGAAGGGAATGTTGATCACAAATATTTTAGAGGCTGTTTGCAGCATTTGTAATGATTACTTCATTGTAATCTTCCCCATTTTCGGAGTTGAAATTAATGTTGACAATTGTTAACATTGTCGGTTGGGATACTGACTGTTAGAAATGTACGAAAGAGGTCATTTCTGCATAAATCATAGTTTCAGAGTTGAAATTAATGTGGACAATTGTTAACATTGTCGGTTGGGATACTGACTGTTAGAAATGTAGGAAAGAGGTCATTTCTGAATAAATCATCATGGTTTCGGAGTGGAAATTAATGTGGACAGTTGTTAACATTGTCGGTTGGGATACCGACTGTTAGAAATGTACGAAAGAGGTCATTTCCGCATAAATCATCATGGGATGACCTCGAAAATATATTCAGAAGGTTTGCACCTGTGTTAGATCCAAGGCGGAATAGCTGTCCGTTGCAGGGTGCAATTATGATTTGCTACCATTGTTAAAAATACATAAACTATTGTCATAATTGAAATCCTCTAATACTTTACCTTTGTTATTAATACCACTACTTAAGGATAAAGGATTATGTCCATTCAAATCGCCCATGAATATGCAGGACTGAGGCAACTTGCAAGTAGAAAATGAAGCTCAGATTGTTGGATGTTTGAAGATGGAGGGATATATAAAGAGCATAAAGTAAGTTCTGTGAGCAACGTTAGACAGACTGCAATTGCCTGAAGTTGAGTGGTAAGATTGACAGGGCTATTTATCACACACCAACACACACACACACACACCAACACCACCCCCCTTACCAGAGAAGAGGAACCACCTGAAGCAGATAAGGAATGGTGAGAACTGATCTGTCTGCTTCAGGTATGTTTCCGGGAGAGAGAAAACAAATGGTTGAAAGACAGGTATGTTCCCGGGAAACAGAAAGCAGATGGTTGAAAGTCTTGGATTGAATAGCTGTATGTAAGTTGGTCTCAAGACCACTGCAGTTCCACTGGATAAATGTATCGCTTCTTCCCATGTTCCAATAAGTTGCAATACAGTGGATCTGTTCCTAGACCGTGGCGAATGACATTTGAATGTCATGTTCGAATGGTGGTGAGGAGGGCCATCGATATCGTCTAGAATCAGATGTTAAATGGAGATCGATAGGTCAGTCATTCGTGGTTGACTACAATGAAATTTAATTGACTGCATGCGATGGTAGCATAGCGGTTGGCAAAGCAGGCGAGTAGGGTTCAACGATGTGTCCGATCTTGCCATAATGTTCTGCCCTGTGAAACATTTCGAGTCGGGGCACATCTAAAGAATATCTTTATTCTTTATTCCTCAAAGGTACATGGGACTGTTACGATCTCAAATTTCAGTTTAGCACGAGGCCACATTGTCCATGCGAAATGCGTGTCACAGGTTGCTCAAGGGTGTCAGGCTACATAATCGATTAGGCAGATAATAAGGCGCGCCATGCCTCGCTGGTTTAATGGGATTAGTGTGGGTTATAGCTGGGTGGGTTCATTATTGACCACAAAGAGAGGTGAATGATCTTAGCATGACATACGAACAACGATTTGAGTATGCGTCTATGATTTATGAAGTCATTCCAATATTGTTTTGTCTAGGACGTACCCACTGTCACACTGTCCATGAACCGCGTTGCTTCTTGCGGTGTTCTGTAACGGCCATGACATGGAGAATAGAAAACGAACGACGTCTTGCCCCTTTGTGAAATAACCTTTTCTTATTTATGGCGACCTTGTGAGCGACGTCCCACCATAGGTAACATCGTTTGTAACGGTTTCGCCCGTTACAGTCAGCGCATGCCCGGTATATTTATTTGCATGCGTTTTGATCAGCCGCCACTGTGTCACAATTATTTCAAATTTATCAAGGTATCTATCATTGACATTCTTTATAGGGTCTTAACGAATTAAAGAGTTATTTTGTAACGTACCTTAATCTGATTATAGGCTGATGTGCGTATTAACGCGGGGTTTTAGTCAACCTTTGAAAACTCAGTATCTCTCATCGTCTTTGATATACAACGTATTATGCTACCTCAGACTACACATCGCTGCCAAATGATTTCTGTGTAGGCTTCCATTTAATTCTAGCGTGATATGTGAGTATGTATTATTTGTGTTTCGTTAACTGAATGTGAAGTTTGGAAAAAGCTGTTATATATTGTTAATTATTTGAATGTTTTCAAACAGAATTTACATTAACAGAAGAGTTCATCGGCGAGCATAGCACGTCTGGCTTCAACCAAGTCGTAAACTGCGCCCTGTTGTAGCTAAGACGTGGTTCAAAACCCAGGTAAGTGGCAATACTTATGAATAGATTTAGTGGTTCATTAAATTTAAGAGTAATAAATAATGCATACTTAAAGGTCACATGCAACCAAAAAATCAAACACAATTAAAATAACATTATCAATTATTCATGACATATAATATACATTGCTGCTTGTAAACAAATAAATAAACAAAATTATAAGCGTACAATTGCGATTCAAAAGTGCAATATTTTGTACTTGGGCTTACTTCCCTCGAAACGAAGCCTTCGGGAGACCGAACCCAATCATAGCGGGTGGGGGTGCACTGAAGTGTAACGACGGCATCAGACTGGCCGGTCATTTGGTGATACGCTGAGGGCTCATTGTGTGTACAGAAAAATGATCTGTTTGATGAGCATTTTAGAAGTATGGCGAGTCACAAAAAAGTAACATTCTTTATGGATAACAACTTCTTTTATTGTACTTGCTGCGTCGTTTCAGTATGGATTCATATACTGTTGTCAAACAAAAACATATGCACTAGAAGAAGTTGTTATCCATAAAGAATATAGAGGGAGATGTTGGGTTTTGTATATACATGTTCCCTGAATATGCGTTCGATTCAATCAAAAATCATCTCTGTAGAGATGGTGAACTACTGCATAGCTGGAAACAGTCCTTCGTCCAAGTACAAAGCAGGACTTGCAACTGATAAGATAAGATAAGATAAGATAAGATAATACTTTATTATCCCGAGGGAAATTTTGGTTACATCGTAAACAAAACACTGAATCACAACGTACTTTACAAGAACGCTAAAATCATGCACATATAGATAAATACCATACAAAGAGCACTAAGATGTTGCAGTAAGATAGGACTAACATGCTGCGATAAAAGGTGAAAACAGTTTGTAAAAAAGAAGCCTCATGGGATAAGATGGTAAAAAAGTTATAAAAAATATTAACTGTTGTTAAAATAGCGAATACCAGCTGGTACAAAAGAATGACGGAACCTGTTTGTTCTGGCTATCGGCATGCGCAGACGGCGACCTGATGGAAGAAATTCTAAATCATAATAGAGAATGTGAGAGCTGTCATTTACAATTTTCTGCACTTTTTTAACAATTTGCTGCTCGTAAATTTGGCCGATAGGAGTTACTGATTCTGAGCCAATGATTTTGCGTGCTGTGTCAACAATTTTGTTGAGTTAAGCTTTGTTTTGAACAGACAGGTTACCAAACCAACAAAGAAGATTAAAAGTTAAAATACTTTGTATAAAGGTTTTGTAGAGAAGAACCATGATTGAACAATCAATTCTAAAAGTGTTTAAACGACGAAGGAAGTACAACCGCCGCTGACCTTTCTTGTAAACATAATCAACGTTATCGTTCCAGGATAATTTTGCATCAAGAACAGTGCCCAAATACTTGCATGTGTTTACAATTTCAATATCTTCGTTGTTGATTGAAATCTGGACCAAAAGATCACAAGTTGTTTTTTTAAATCAATGATCATTTCTTTTGCTTTCTTAGTATTTAAGATCACAAAGTTGTATTTACACCAATTTGAAAAGTTAGATACTTCATTTCTGTAGTCAAGGTCAGCAGATTTAAGAAGTGAAACAATAGCTGCATCATCAGCAAATTTGATGTTCAAAACAGTTTGTTGCTTTACTAACACAGTCGTTCGTGTAAATTATAAACAGAATGGGTGATAAAACACATCCTTGTGGCGCTCCAGTAGACAGGTTGGCAGTGGAAGACTTCATTCCGTTCACAGTAACACACTGAGGTCTGTCAATCATAAACGCGTTTATCCATTTGGCTAAGTTACTGTTTACACACAAATTCGAAAGTTTTGACAGAAGCAAATGGGGTTGAATAGTGTTAAAAGCAGATGAGAAGTCCGCGAAGAGGATTCTAACGTATGCACCACTGGTTTCCAGATGTTTGTAGATGAGGTTCAGGAGAGTAAGCGTAGCGTCGTCTGTACCCCGTCTCTGTCTGTAGGCAAAATGGAGTAGGTCGAGTTTGTCTTCTACTTCTCGCATTAGTAGCTTTTTGATAATCCGTTCAAGACTCTTCATGGCTACAGACGTAAGGGCAACTGGTCGATAGTCATTACACACTCTGGGATTTTGTGTCTTCGGAAGTGGAACAATGTGAGATGTTTTCCATATGACAGGTATCTGATGTTGGAGAAGAATTTTTTAAAACACATTGAAATATGTCGCATAACTGATCACAACATTCCTTAAGAATCACAGGAGCTAATTTATCTGGACCGGCACTTTTGCGACTGTTCAAGTTTCTGAATGTTTCTCTCACGTCATCAGCAGAAATGTCAAGATGATCACTGACAACCAGGTTATCCAGAATAACACTTCTTTCATCCGAGAAATCAAGTTTGTCTCCAGCACAGAACGCACGTTTCTTCTCACACAACAAAGATTTCAGTTCTTTTGTCACCCATGGTTTGTTGTTGGGATAGATCTTGATTCTTTTAAATGGTATAATAGAGTCCACGCTGAAGTTTATGTAAGAGGTTACAACATCACACAGTTCGTCAACACTATCAGAGTCCTGCTCGAATACATCCCAAGCTGTACTGTCAAAGCACGCTTTCAACGATTTTCACTGATTTTTCCACTGGTTTTTCGGATTTAAGTTTCTGTTTGTAAGCTGGGATTAAATAAACAGCGTGGTGGTCCGATGTTCCTATAGGTGGCTGACAACACGATTTATAGGCATTCTTGATAGTCCCATAACAAAGGTCAATTGTTTTACAGTTCACATACTGATATAGGTGTGGTAGCGATGACTTTAGACTACAGCTATTAAAGTCCCCGCTGATAGCATATCCATTTTGTTCACAGGATCACACAATGCATCTGTAGCACGTTTGTTATTTCCATCGGGTGGAATATAAACCACTGTTACAAATACCTGTCCGAATTCCCGGGGGAGATAGAACGGTCTGAAAGACACACATAACAGTTCTATATCAGGCGTACAGAGAGTATCCCGTACCACATAATTTGTGCACTGACAAACAAGACAAGAGTTTGCACCAGTTTTCGCCAGATCCAGTCATCCGAGAAAAATGGATGTACATGTAGCTTGTTTGCAACCCACAGACATACAAAAATGGCATGTGTACAAGTTCCACACCTGTTTAATTACATAATGTGGTAGAGACAGGACTCGGGTGCACGAGTCATAAATCAATATATTTTGTTTATGGCGTATAGCCTGATAGGTGTTAAGTTCATATTGCGTGTGGTCAATGATTGAAGCTGTGTATTGTATATTCTCGTTAGCCGACAGGCAGACAGACATATGGGTGTCAATAAACCAGACGTTGAGCTTTCTCTGTGACAGAGGCTGCTTACCACAATCAACAAGGTCTTTTTTATGCAACGAGTGGATTATTTACTTGTTTGTATACACAACCAAGACTAGACTACATACTCCGGGCAGGCATACTGTTTCAACATATGTCATATTTGGGATTTCACTTTCTTAGTAAAGTACAAATTCTAGTACATTTTCGGTTGAGTCCCATTCGGGATTCGAACCCGCACCCTCAGACTCAGGCACCTAATCGCCAGCACACAAAGTCAGCCGCCTAGCCCGCTCAGCCACCGCGACTTCCGCGACCGAAAATGTACTAGAATGTGTACTTTACTAAGAAAGTGAGATCCCAAATATGACATATGTTGCATTTGACCACTTTCTAAATGGCATCGTGTAATCATATTGTTTCAAGCTCCGTGAACCTATTCACTGTGCATGCGTCATGGGCACATCGCAGCACAGCTGTTGAAACCACTTTTTCCCCCAGCGCTGGGGAAAATTTAGTGAATCGTTTGAACTCCGATTTCGCGGGCTTTTTTTCATCGCGATTTTTTCAACTTTATAGGTTGAATTGGCATTTTGTATGATTTGTTTCGGTAAAGGTACCGAAAGGTATCAGAATCTGCAAAGTTGTATTTTACTTTGCATGTGACCTTTAACATGCTTTGTTAGGATTAAAAGTTGGCACCATTTGTTTACTTATAATATCACTGACCATCGGAAATACGGAATACAACATGGGAAAATACCGAATACAGCCTAGATATAAAGACGAAGGGAATCCCCGCTTGACGTCACTTTTTATTTTCTTGCATTAAAGAGTTCCACCATAATTTTCCGTTGCTGGTATTTTCCCATTAGCAACGATGCGCACGCACAGCGGCCAAGAACTTAAGTTTATGATCGACTTAACCTCCGACTCAGCTAAGTTTTTGACTAAGTCACTTTATGAATACGAACTTAAGTTTCTGACTTAGCTAAGTCAATTTCTGAAAACTTAAGACAAAACTTAAGAGAAATCTTTTTTAGAATACCGCCCCAGTATGTACTCTGCATATCATAGATGAAAATATAACCACTTTCAACATATCAATATAAAACTGAAATTACGGAGCTTGCTCTTGAAATATAATCAGTGATTCCTTTATGAGGAAGAGGGTGTCTTTTCGAAATAATAGTATTCGTCATTTGAATTGCATCATCACCCCGCATAGTATTCGAAGACATAGTGTTGCTATTCAGATACGGAGGCAGTAAAGTTCAAAAGGTTTTGGTGCTAGAATTATGCAGTTTAACAAATAAAGAATATCTGTAACACAACTGCAGCTGGCAATGTTAACTGGTTTTGTATCTATCTGGATACAAGTAAAAGTTTAAAAAATAAATAATTGTCATGAAAACGATATTCCCTTGTCCCTTGCATGTGGTTTGCTCCGTAAAATACAGTAGCGTATTTCTTTCTGTCACTCCACTTTGCTTGAATATGCATTAGAACACAATGACTTAATGGATATTTCAATAGCATTAGTGAAATCTGGATTGTTAGACAAATAAGTGCAAGTGACACAGTCTCATAATGTGTCGTTCTCATGCCTTTAATTTTGAGATTTAGCGGCTCTCAAAACAGGCTTCTTTTGTTTTAAACATATTTAATTCATGAAGATAGTGATTGGGCACAGATTATCCAACATAGAAAAGCATTCTCTGTCAAAAGAGGGTGAGTACTTTGTGAAATTTGAAAGTATTTACATACGTCGTATTATGGGGATGAGGATCATAATCAGGACCAGGATCACTCGATCCCTCTCTGCTGCAGCACCTACTCTAAAGAACATCATATCTGTTAAAAAGGTGTCCTAGCCCAGCAGCTGAAACACAACGAACGCTATAGTTTGACATGAAATGCATGTGGACCCGGTCTTTTGTAAATAACTATTCATCCAATGATCCAATCGATCTTATACTTTGCAAAAGAAAGTTTTGTCAGACAAATTAATCTCATTGTAAATCACCGATTTCATGCGTTTGTATGAAAGAATCTGTCTATGTAACTGTCAACAAAATAAACAGTATTCCCTACAGTGTATACTATAACGGACCATACATGTGTTATCATGTGATCGTTTAATCTCACTGTAACAGTAAAAAATGAACTTAATACGACTCGCAAACTAACCATAAGCTAAAAGAGTGTCATTAATACTACGTAAGCAGAGCTTATTATACCAAATGAAATATGAGAATGAACTTGGAGAAAGTATACCCAATATTGCAATGACATGTGTCAACCAAGTCAGCAAGCCTGACAACCCGATCCCGTTAGTCGACTCTTACGACAAGCATAGTCGCATTTTATGGCAAGCATTGGTTGCTGAAGTCCTATTCTACCCCGGGACTTTCACGGGTTACTGAAGGGCTATCCTACCCCGGACCTTCATGGGTTCCCTAAGGGCTATTCTACCCCGGGACTTTCACGTGTTACTGAAGGGCTATCCTACCCTGGGACCTTCACGGGTTACTGAAGGGCTATCCTACCCCGGACCTTCATGGGTTCCTGAAGGGCTATTCTACCCCGGGACTTTCACGGGTCTGCATTTAGATGATGATTAGTTTAATGTGTTTTACATATCGGTTTAAACAAATGTGTTCATGATTTAAAAATATTGATGTGATTAATTTAATCAAATAATAATCCTATCTAAGAATATCCTCTCACAAATTATACGTTAGTAAGACGGTTCCAACGTCCAACGAGACCTTCATACCTTTGAAGAATTGGTATTCGTGAAGGACTGGGACCCTCGGGGAACCGACACATGCTTGGGCATATGGTCTTCCATTGTAAGGTTTGATCTCTGGATGGGAGAACTCCAGTCTGTTTTGGTTCCAGAGTCCCAAGTGTAGGACTTCGTCTAGACCAGTCACAAACGCTAGGAGCTTTCCCAGTGACATGGATTCTGAAAAATAAGATAAATGTTTTGACTCAAAGAAATCTAATGTAATTTGTTATTAAATTTTAAAACGTAAGAAGTGATTTTGTTTTATATCCACGCTGTCCACTTCTGTCTAACTAAATTATAGAACACTGGAAATTAAATAATAAGGTACTACTCGCTGCTTATTAGTCAGTGGCAAATCAATGATGGATTCCCTACTCTGTAAACTATCATTTAATACTTTTTTATGTAGCAAAATTATTAGATACATATTGAAAATTATGTCATCATATCAGAATTCTGTTTTCATTTTTTTAATGTGACGAATACAGTACATCAGGCTTAACTAACAAATTACAACAACAAATAATAATTTTATTCCTTACCTGTTGCACCTTAATTCCGGGTCATCAATTTCATCGAGCAACATTGTTGGTGTTTCAGTTAACATGGAATAAGTGCATGGAGGGAAGAAGCGAGGGGATGGTCCGCCATTGACAAGGATATAAGCTCCCGCCATATGATACTCGCCTTTCTCATCGGCTGTCAGAACATAGAAATTACTAGTTTACTTAAATAAGTAGTAATAAATGTTGAACATATGAAATCCGTGATAAGTCATTATCAATTTTCTTCTTTAAAGTCAATAGTAAGGTTATTAAATTTGTTTTGATTGAATATTGCAACGGTGTGATCTCCTTTATTGAAGTAAAATCATGATTATGTAGAAACAGTAAACTCTTGCCTATTTATAGTACATAGTTTAGAACTAATACCATACACATCTCTTCTGGCAAAACCATCTTTGTTCAGTGTATTGCAGAATATTTGAAAAATGTATATCGATAATGAACTTTAATAAAACAAATCTTACATGTTTATCTTATAGACAATAATTAGCTTCATTACTTTGTGGCTCAATCATGAATTTACAGCTTAGTTATTTGTAACAAGAATCTATGGCTCACAGTAATGTATCATATAGTTTAGTTATGGTTAAACTTTTATTAGTTCCTTTTGATTTCATATCTATTGTTTATATAAATACTCAAGACCTATATAAATAATGTATTTTTATATTAAGTTTTGTCATTATTGAATACAGACACCTGCAACATCAACCTGGATGTTCCAATTGTCCAGTGGACCTGTGAAATACAGGAGTCCCGGCGCTCTCGAAGAGTAAGTCTCAACACTTCCTTGTACAGACCCCATCGTCAATCCCATCGTCAACACCAAGCTGATTTTCCTCCTTAAAGGATGCTCTTTGAAATCCACGATTGGCTCCAGATAGAACGTCTCCCTTGGACGCATTGATGAGGTTCTTTCGTTGTCGTGAGCTTCATCTCTCAGAGGATATGACTCTGACAGGTTGTATTACCTGTGAAATAGTTTAAACTGTCTCTAGAATAATAAAAGTAAAAAAGAATAATGAATTTTTGAAAATAAATGTCTTCCAACTCCTTTCTGGAATACTTCAGATGTCTTAGCACTGGCAATGTAATTCCAAAACTTTATGACATGAATCATTTGTAATTATGTAATGATTGCTCTTATCCCGACTGTAACAGTATCGATCCCCTGCGATACCAACATGCTCGAAGGTAAGCACTCAGTTGCCAGCACTGTGGATCACGGCTCTCAGTCTTTCGTTCTCAATCCCGGCTTATCTCTGTGAATCAAACGAAATAAAAAACAATCACTTTATCTTTGAAAAAAACTCATTATTAAGCAACTACAGGCTTTGGTTTCTATTGACATGGTTATCATTAGCTAATATTTCCGCAAGATAACATCCTTGAATATTGCCCAAAACACTATTTTCAGCGACTGTTTATTTACCGTTGTCATGGTTGTAATGTGTGCCGGGTGCATCACCCCGAAGCGAGCGTACGCTAAATAGCATTCGGAATCGTTCGGGTTCGAACCTTTTCGAGATAAAAAGTTCAAAAGGTATGTGCGAATGTCCACTTTCGCGATTTGGTAAGCTGTGTTCTAACTGAACAAAGACGACCTCCCATAAGGTTTTGTTAGACCCAGTAGTGGAGTGTAACGAAAAGTACTGAGGTTAAGTTTACTTAGACTGGACACAAGGCAGTTATGAAGAGATGAATTTATGGATGGATGCAGCTGTTGCTGAGGCTCATGTCTGAAAAAGGGAACGAGGTTTTTCCACCTCAGTCACAGCAAGCTTGTGATTAGATGGCAGTACAACTGAATCATGAAAAGTTATTTTTCAATCTAAGATTTGTGCAAAGCATCTGGAGTTCATTATCAGTTTTCAGTCAATAGTAAAGGTAATTCTATTTGTTTTGATTTAATATTGCAATGGTTTCATCTTCAAGGCTGGATCTCATCCGTAAAAGGGCAAGAGTTTTTTTCCATCTCAGAAACAGCAAGTGGAGTAACAAAATTCTGTCAGGTAAATTATTTCAACAATAAACATTATTTTAAAAGTCACAGTATATACTCGTATCACATGTTAATAATGCTTGCCATAAAAGGTGACTATGCTTGTCGTAAGAGGCGACTAACGGGATCGGGTGGTCAGACTATGACTTGGCTGACACATGTCATCGGTTCCCCATTGCGCAGATCGATGCTCATGTTGTTGATCACTGGATTGTCTGGTCCAGACTCGATTATTTACAGACCGTCGCCATATAGCTGGAATATTGCTAAGTGCGACGTAAAACTAAACTCACCCACTCACTCACCCACTAATAATGCAATACCAGAATTGCCGGTAGGCAAGGGATGACACTGCTACCAAGGGACATACATCAGACCGTATTACCCGAGGGAGAACTTTAGAGGTTATTTATCCTACCGCCATGTTTTCATTTTATTCTAACGATCGATGAGCTCGCTACCCACTATATGACATTTAAACACGACTAGGTCTGCCTCTCGACTTGATGATATAATAACAGTGAAATATATTCTGTTTTATTACTTAAAGGTGATATAAAAATGATTATATTATTTTTAAGTTGAATATGCAAGCTATTCGATGTATGAAATAGTTTAAATAAGGCAGTGAAACGGGGTAAAATCTGGGTACATTGTGAACTCAGAAGCTACCGGTTGTTCATCGTGACCTGAGCTACTCTGCAAATGCATGAATCAGGAGGTCAAAACTCACAAACATCTGGTCGAGTTAACATCAATAAATAGGGGAGCAGGGAATGGTATTATTGTTGCGTTCGTGCGAAACATGCATGAATTCGTTTCAGAACTTGCCCCGGAAAACATCACGTCTGGGAAAACATTCATTTCATGTTTTAATTGAATTGTTTTTATAGTAGTAAGCTATACAATTTGGTTTACTAACTTTACAATGTTAAGTCTGTTACTTTCAGAGTTCAGTGCACTGCTGCTGCTCACTACCTGAAATCCCGAATAGGAAACATTAAACCATCTGTAACTGATATTTGAAAGACATTCGGAAGTTCGGACATTGCTGACGATTTCTCGACACTGAGATATCAAACGGCGACCTTGTCTCGGCTGTTCCGACATTCTGACAATTACCTGACAAAGGCGCACTCCCCCACAATAATAGACCCAACCAGTTGTGACACGGTCACCCAATGCATTTAGTATTCACTTGATCAGGTCATGCTGATCAGAGCGTTAACGCACCCGCTTTTGAACTCCTGGCACTGCATGCGTCATAATATAAGGTCATACGATTGTCAGCGACCTCTCGGCGGAGAGTTTGGCGGTTACCCTGGTAGCAGATTTTTTTTCAGTTTGGAAAGGGTGACACGGAATCTTGTTATAGCGTCGTTACCCAATGAAATTAATATATTTTGCATGAAGGTAAGACAAAGTAGAGTATCAGGGGGATCTTGAGTCGATGAACTTGCGTTTCAGATGTACGCCGAAGTGGATGGTGTGACTGGGTAGATGCCATTCAAGATCGAAGCAGCACCGTCGGAGTCAATGAAATCTCTTTTCATTTATTTATTTATTTATTTATTTATTTATTTATTTATTTATTTATTTATTTAATGCAGCTCATGCTGATCATTAGTTCAGAGCCTTTGCGGTTAATTATTTATTCTAATTATTTGGTTTTAATTAGGTTCAGTATTTTGTTGTATAATGAGTGAAGGTGTACCGGGCTATTGCAATCACCGTTGTGCAGTACGTGATGAAAGAGTGAGGTTTACGCCGATTTTAGCAACATTTCAACAGTATCACGGCATGGGACACCAGAAATGGGCGTCACTCATTGTATCCATGTGGGGAATCGAACCCGCCTTCAGCACGACGAGCGAACGCTTTAACCTTTACCCTATCCTATCGCCCCAAAGATGGAAGGGAAGAAGGTGATGTGAAAATTCCTTGGACACACGTGCAGTCAGCTAGCAATACTGGAAATGCTTACAGTTTTGAAACATGAGAGTTTACTAAAGTGTTGTTTTGTTTTGTTTTGTTTTTGTTTTTTTTTTGTTGTTGTTTTTGTTTTGTTTTGTTTTGTATTTTGGGGGGAGGGGTGGGGGTGGGGGGGGTTGGTTGTTTCCATCATTTCTTTAAAACACTCAGTGGGTTACAAAATAAAAGTACTTTGAAAGTAGAGTACAATATTAATCCGTTCGCAGCAGCTCTAGCTGATGAATCGGCACCTGTACTAAGATAAACATTGACAGTGTTAGTAACAGCATATAAGCCAGGCAGAGCTAGCTACATGTTAGTGTTTCCACCTACACACCACCACTACTAAATGTTAGTGTCTCCACCTACACACCACCACCACTACCTGTCAATGTCCCCACCTACACACCACCACCACCACTACCTGTCAGTGTCTCCACCTACACACGACCACCACCACTACCTGTCAGTGTCACCACCTATACACCGCCACTACCACAATGTCAGTGTCTCCACCTAGAAACCATCGCTATATATCAGTGTATCCACCTGCATAAGACCCGCGAAGATCCGGGTCAGAATTGATCTTCAGTAACCCATGCTTGTCGTAAGAGACGACTAAAGGCATCAGGTGGTCAACCTCGCTGAATTGGTTAACACATATCATCGATGTGTGTAGTTCGATGTTCTTGCTGTTGATCACCAGCTTTTCTGGTCCAGACTCGATTATTAACTGGAATATACAGTATATGGAATATTGCCGAGGGCGGTCTAAAACTAAGCTCGCTCAGTAACCCCACTCCCTGCATAATACCGTCACCTCTACATGTCGACAACTTTTATTTATGGAAACAAATAAAAATTTTGCAAAGGTGAAAATGATCGCCCTCACAACTCACTTCGATGCGTAGTTATTGGTATTACCTACAGAAACACCTGTTCACAAGAATTCATTGATACACAATACTCGATCAAGCTGCAACAATGACTGACTTAATTATAACAACTTGAATGTTGCACGTATCCGCCTCCTTGCAAAGCCATACTGCATTATATATGAATACTGGGATGCATCAAGGCACTTACTGTGTTTACGTCTCTAGGTTGCTTGGAGACCGTCTCTGCTACAACCGATATTTTTTTCTTTATCATTGGCCAGTCACAATGTTGTAGTCTCGCCGTGAGGATAGAATGCCGTCTAGAGAAAGACTTACCGGATTTTTATATGGAGTTTGCTTTACAACCATTTTTCTTCTGATCTACTTAACGCAGGTAATTTTTTCAAATCTATGCGTTGAACGTCAATGGGTGCAGTCCAATCGAAGACACTGTGTAATTAGTGATCTGCATTCTGCTGTGTATGCGTTTAGGTTATTTTGACACGAGTGTATATGTTTTGATTTCTTTGTCTTGTAATGTTTTGCTGTGCATTGATTTCTAAGTGGAAACCAAATATACCATTAAAGAAAGTAGAGGATATTGGATTTACCAAATTGATACATAAATAAATAATGCAAATATTGAAGCTCAGAAGAAAACAACTGACGAAGAGAAATTAAGGGAAAACGGGAGGGGTTATTGTATTCCCTGTTTCATACTGTTGCTCACTGAACTGTCTCGTCCAGACTCGATTATTTAGATACAGCCGCCATATAGATAGAATATTGCTGAGTGCGGCGTAAAACTAACCTCCGTGTTTTTGTATAGACATATGTTACTTTTTCTCAGTGCATTGTCTTTGGCTAGTGATATGCTTGCAAAAGGAATACTCCTTACATTCTTTGAATGGCTACTCGAGAACTGACCTGAAACCAAGATATGATCATCACATCTGGTTTCTTGAGATGCTTTGTGAGGTACGAAACTTCTACCCTTATATACAAGAAAATAGTCTAGAAATTTCTGTTTCAATACCTGTTTCCAATTTTCAAAGCGAAATGTGCAGGTTTTTTTCAGGCGGGATACAATGACGCATAACAATGACCCTTGACTATCATAACGTTAAAGTACTCGAGCGCAAGCCCGTGTTTTAACTGTCATCGTTCATAGCGAAAGCGTGCTTTATTACACTCCACATCGCGGTAGAGCAAACGTAAACATTAATCTTTAATATTGATCCCCGGGTTGAAAGTAAATAGTCACACGAGAACCAAGTGTGTAGCCAAACAAACAAGAAAGAAATAGATAAGGACATCGATACACGTCGATATAACCACGGCAACACACAATACTACGGCGACAAAAACAATACCGGTAGGCCACCCCTGAAATCAATAAAATGAAACAATAAAACGCCAGGAGGCTTGATGTTCATTCATTTGAACTTGAAAGTGTATGTGAATGAGAAGCAAAGCCGCTCCCTAACTGAATTAGTGAGCTTTAGTTTCAAGGCTTTTTATGCAATATTCTGGCAATATCACGGCGGGGGACACCAGAAATTGGTCTTATGGGCTTATGGGCCTTGACTCCGTGTGGGGAATCGAACCAGGGTCTTCGGTGTGACGAGCGTGCGCTTTAACCACTAGGCTACTCCATTCTCAAATACACAAAAACGTCTAGGAAATCTATAATCCCTCCGTGTCAGCAGACCCTTTGACCAGCACCCTGTGGTGCTTATCACTATAAATAGCACATGACAGCCCATTACTCAAGCACATCTTTAAACCCTACATCATATGCTACTGGAATAAAGTAAGTGTGTTTAATTTGATATTAGCGCCGTTATTTAAATGCACAAAGATAGAAACATGATTTGTTGTGTTTGATTTAACTACTGCTACATCCTTGACAGGATAATGTCAGTGATTGCGCTTAAAATAAATTTGTCGAATTCTGATTGGTTAGTAGCCAAAGCATACGAAACCATGTATGACAGTGCACGGGTTGTACGAATGATCTTCAGCAGAGAAACGGCTGATCGCTTCGGAAATTTAGTGTTGACATATGGAGTTATGAGGATAAGTGGAGTAATAGAATTGTTGCCCCAATTTCCTATTTGTTTGTGTCAATAAATGTATAACAAATTAAATAAATAAAATGCTTCCATATTTCTCCAACTCGTTTAACAAATCCTCAAATTTGATCATTTTCATTTTAAACTAAGCCATCCTGAGTTTTCTCCCCTTATGACCATTCAGGAAATATCATGGCGAAACATTTAGCGTCTTATTCTGCCAAATGGTGAATGTTGTTGTTTAAAGATAAGCTAAATTAAATGAATTTCAGGGTAATAAATTCGCCACACTGTGTTTTGAAAGGTTTATGGGACTGCAAAACCCTTGTAAATTCCGTATTTCCGGTATAATGCTGTACCGTTGACACTAGGTATCGATGAGATGTGATGTCAAATGTCAGTTCACAAATTCAGTATCATGACGGATTGTATGTTCATCATTTGGGTTGATGCAGGCTTGATGATTATACGCGATTAATGAAAGCTTGGGACATGTTCCATGTCTGTATCAACTCTCGTCACAATTCGCCCCGTATGTAGGTGACGGCACTTTACGAGACTTAAGTACTTCCGGTGACACACACCAGCTTACGGTAGTCGTGGCAGCACTGTAATAAGAGGCATTATACTCGACATGTCATTGGTTCCCAGTTGAGCAGATTAATGGTCATGCTGTTGATCACTTGATTGTCTGGTCCAAACACGATTATTTACCGACCGCCGCCATATAGCTGGAATATTGCTGAGTGAGGTGCAAAACTAAACTCACTCACTCTACACGTGCTGTCTCACTCAGAAAACAGGCATATGCAGGTTACGAAAAACCACTTGCATTCTGCTTACCCTCATTGGAATAGGAACCATTTGTGACAATCAGAAACAACGATCGTTTGTAAAACAATTTTTATCCTGCTTATTTTTCCTCCAATATTTTTATCAATTTTTTATAAGTTGAATTAGATTCTTAGACTATAACTGTAAATATAAATATAAATCTTGGTGACACAGGAACAATACAGAACACATCCGTTTCTTAAAAAGAACTACTATTAAATATTCATGTTCCATCTAATTGTGTTTCGACTACAACTGGTAAAGAGGAGTTAAGGAATTAACAATTAATGTTCCACCTAATTGTATTTCGGAATCAATATTCACGGACTAATTTGTAGAGGCTAATCGATCTCAGTGACTTGCTTCTATGCCAGAGTTGAATACAACACAATACAATACAACACAATACAATGACGTACAAAAAGACAAAGGAAGACAGCCGTATTTCTCCGTGCTAAATGAATGAATCCCAATTAAAGTGATTCTGTTAACCTTCAAAGCACGGACATGCCAAGTCCCCGTGTATCACCAGGAACTCTACCAGGAACACAATCCCGCGGGGTCTCTTAGATCCATGGACCAAAGCACCATGTGAGTTTCACACGCAAGGTCAATCACCCTATAAGATCGATCAATCGATTGATCCACAGCAGCGTCACGAGTCTGGAATGATCTGCCATTAAACCTAAGACTTGTAACTAACATGACAACCTTTAAACCCAGTCTGAAAATCCTCCTATTCTCAAAACGATGAGAGAGTGAGTATGGTTTTACGCCGCTTTTAGCAATACAACGTAATTTTACAAGGTTGTGAATTCGTTTTAAGGAATTTTCGTTCGGAAGGCGATTTTTCCGGATATCTGAGGTTCGGATAAACGGGGCACGACTGTAGTCCAGCAATATCATGGTAGGGGACACCAGAATGGGCTTGACACACTGCATCCATGTGTCTTCAACATATTTCTTTCTACGTTCTTATTAATGATTTGATTTCACGTGTTTACTGTATATCCTGTTAAACTGGCGTGCATGATCAACACGCACAATGTTGGTCTTGAGATTTTGTGAACTTGAGAGTGTAATAATTCATCCTGCAAAGCGCTGGCATGTTCTGCGAGTGTCTGAGGACGATGGTCACGTTTACGGTGCATCCATAAAATTCGCTCCTTAGATGTTTAGACGCTTCAGATCAGGCAATTTGGAAGGCCAGGGAATGACACTGACGATGCCTTGGCGAGGCACCTGTTACATGGGCTTTGTGGGATCGGGCGTTGTTGTGTTGAAGTAGCTCCTTCTGATGGTTAGAAACTGTTAGGAGGTGAGGTCCAGGTTTGGGCACCTCTCTAAGTGAATGAGTGAGCTTTAGTTTTAGACCTGTTTCTGCAATATTACGGCCATATCACGGACACCAGAAATGGACTTATGGGCTTTCATCCCGTGTGGGGAATTGAACTAGGGTCTTCGGCGTGAGGAGCGAACACTTTAACCACTAGGCTACCTTACCGCCCCTGCTCTCAAAGGCATATGGACTTTTGAATTCCATCATTTATGTGCACCACACACTCACTAGCAATCTCTTATCTGGACCGACCCTGAAATTCATTTTTTCTGAGTTGAATCGGGTTAAAGGCACAGTTACACACGTTTTCGATAACTTTAAGGGGAGGGGGTGGGGTGGGTGGGGGGATATGCACTCACTTTAGCCTCATATTAATGCAATAAAACACTTATTATCCTCTACGGCTTGCCTGATAACGATCAAACAGAAAACGCTTGCCTATGAGGAATGTATACAATGGACTCAAAACTGTCGCACGCAAGGCTGTCGGTGTTTGCCCAACTGGTTTTAATCACAGAGTTCTGTCTCAAAACGGCTTATAGACGTTAGTCGCATACGATAAGCATAGTTTGCTTAAGACCAATTCTAACCTGAATTTTCACGATCCAGTAAGATATCAGTGGGATTGGAAGTACAGTGGAATCTGTCAAAACCGGCATCTGTCCAATCCGGCAAGTTGTCGACACCAGCATACAGTCTCAGTTCCACCCGTGGCTTGTACATGTAGCACCATCTTTACAATCCAGCACTCTGTCTAGGCCGGACTATTTCTTCAGTCCCGATGAGTGCCGGTTTAGACAACTTCCTCTGTATATACGATGATTGGGTGAGAGAGTTTTGCGCCACACTCAGCAAAATTCCAGCTATATGGCTGCAGTCTGTAAATAATCGAGTCTGGATCAGACAATCTGGTGATCAGCATGTGTCAACCATGTCAGCCATCACCCCATGCCGTTAGTCTCCTCTTACAACAAGCAGGGGTTAGTGAAGGCCAGCATTCTAAACCTGTATCATCACGGGCTTGCAACTGAACTGACGACTTGTAAGACCAGGGCAGTTAGATAACCTTCCTATATCATGTTAAAAAGATAAATCGCCCCACAAATTTGACACACAGATTTTACTGAAAACAGAATTTTAGGGGGAATAAACATAGCGTGGCATTCATCACTTCAGAGAAGTAACATAAGGAAATGAAAAATATGAAATTATGAATCGTATTCTCTACTTAAAATCTATCATGCACTATATACTTATCTTTATTTCAGCTTAGAAAACACGACTGGGAGGTGCATGCAGAAAGAAACATGAGTGGACCACTCAACGGTCTCCCTCAGCAGGGACAGGTATGAAATTTCTCTTGCATCATCCCACCTTGAAGGATCAAAGGTCCCTATGCAAATGACACCCGATTTCTCCTTGTAGAACAGACACCTTTCCTGTGTAACGTTATCGGGTTTGTCAGCACCATACACAAGTGCATCATGGGTAAGCCTATAACATCTCCATCACATCGGGCGTGCAGGAATCCTGAGTTCGAATCCCGGATAATTATTGGCTATGTGATATATTAAAGCTTCAATGCAACCCAAAAAATTACTCATAGTTAAAATACAATTATCACTTACTCATGACATATGATATACATTGCTGACTGTGTAAAAGCAAATACCAAAAAAATATAAGCATACTATCACGAATGAAAAGTCCAATATTTTATACTTGTGTTTCCAACCCTTGAAACGAAGCAGTCGAAATACCGAACCTAGTCACACTGAGTGGACATCCACATATGTGTAACGAAGACTTTCATTGGCTGATTCATTTGCCGACACGCTGAGAGGTCTATGTGTGTGCATAGAGATGTTGGTTTTTTTTAAATAAATGCTCCCTTTTTCTGCATTTGCGTTCGATCCAATCAACTAGTACTGAACTACTGCGTGGCTGGAAACTGCTGTTCGTGCAAGTGAAAAGCAGAACTTGACACTGACAATCCGAGTTTGTGCCTGTTTCCGTCCGGATGGGTTGTAGTTTGTTTGCTATCAACAGATACTGATTAATAACAATACTATGTTTCATACGCTCATGTTTGTTTTGTGTGCTGGTCTGCTTGCTGTTTAACAACAATATTCCAGGTAAAAGGCAATGGTCTGTAAATAATCAAACTGGTCCAGACAAGTCAGTGATCAACAGCATAAACGCCGATCCAGTCATTGGAGAAAGATGGATGTAGTTTGTTTGCAATCAACTCACATCATAACCTGCCATGTGTACATGTGTCACAAATACCCGTCCGTGTAATTTCATGTGGCTTTAGACAGAACTCAGCTGCACGAGCAATGAATGTAATTTGTTTATGGTCTATAGCCAGGTAGGTGTTAAGTTCAAGTTGCATTTAGTCAGTGGTTGAGGTTTTTGTATTGCATATTGTCGTTGGCAGACAGGCAGGCAGACACACAGGTGTCAGTAAAACAGACACTGTTTTTTCTGAGAAAGAGGCTTATTACCATCAGCATATATTTTTCTGTTTCCAGACATGAATTAAAACATTTCATGGGGTGCAGTTGGATTTGGTGGGCCATCGCGTTGTTTTTCAACTTTCTATGGTAGCTTCCCTGAGGGGTGATACTTAGTATTAATGAGAGACAATTTAGTGATACACAGCGTGAACGTGAATCTAAGCAACTGGGATACGATGACATGTGTCATCCGACCGTTAGTCGATAAATATTGATTGCCCTTGACCAGGTCCAATCTGGATCTTCACGGTTTATACGATCCAGAAAGATAATAGATGGCTAGGATGAGCATACCATGAAACTGAATTGACGGCTTGTAAGAGCCTAAGCTGTTATATCACTTATATAATGTTGAAAAATATTAAATGGCTCCAGAGTTTGGACGCTGAACAGATTTTCTGGAAACAGAATTTGTGTTGGAATAAACAAGAAGTAAGTTAAGAATCGTCAACATCCATAACTACAAGCATTGTATTCCAATCTTTGCTTCAGCCAGTAAAATCCGACTGGGAACTGCATGCAGAAAGAAATGTGGATGGACCACTAAAAGACCTCCGTCAGCAGGGACAGGTATGAATTTTCCTTGCATCAACCCATAATCTTCATGCAAATGGCGACCAAACTCGCCGTGAAGAGTTGCATCCCTTTGAAGAGCCAAATCCCGTATACCTTCATCACATTTGTAAGAATAACCCGTGAAGGTAGAATAGGTCTTCAGCAACCCATGCTTGCCGTAAGAGGCGACTAACGGGATCAGGTGGTCATGTTCGCTGACTTGGTTGACACCTGTCATCGGTTCCCTATTTCGCAGATCGATGCTCATGTTGTTGATCACTTGATTGTTTGGTCCAGACTCGAGTATTTACAGACCGCCGCCATATAGCTGGAATATTGCTGAGTGCGGCGTAAAACTAAACTCACTCATACTTGTAATAGGTTGTTTATATGGCGCTCATATCTTGGTACACTGCCGTCTCACGGCGCTGCGTACATTACTATCCTACGTCGTAGGACAATACCGTACTTTCCGAGACTTTTTCAACTCTCTGAGGAACATACAAACATGCTACCTGTTAGGCGCAATAAACTAAACATTCTCATTGCCAGCACATCCTCACGTGTACCCATTTTGCAGCTGGTTGAACGGAGACAATGTGGATCTGTATATCTTGTCCAAGGATACTAAGCAAATGTGCCCACTTCGGAACCCGAACCTAGGTGATTCCATCACGGATCGAACGCGGGCCTTCAGTGTGATAAGCTAACGCCTTACCACTGAACTACCGCGCTCCACAAGCACATACCACTGGCCACTGCAACATCGGTAAAACTGAAAATACTCCATCACTTTGGGCGTGCAAAACACCTGGTTTTCTACATCCGGTCAACTCATGGCTATATGAATATTTGTGAAGTAACAAGATACAGTGAATCCGCTCACTTACTTACAGGTTACATATTCTCGAAAGATGCTTTAAACATAGTGGATGATACATCAGGATTCACGCTGAACATTTTTCTGACTGCCTTTCCTGATACAAACCATATTGTTTTATATTTTACCGGCATCTGTCTATTTCAGCAAGTTGCCAACACCGGCATGAAATCCAAGTCCCTTCCGTGACTTGTGCATTTATCATCAGCTCTGCAGTCCGGCACAATGTCTAAAACGAACTATTTCCTCAGTATCAATGCGTGCCGGATTAGACAGCTTCCACTGTGCTTGAAATAAATTGTTCTGACAATAATTGTGTGGGGTGGGTGGGCTTTTTTATTCTATACACCTGGAAATTAATCAAGCAACACCCCAATTTTTTCTATTGGAGCAACTTTGAAGTGTTCTGACAATCAAAATATGCCGGGTTGATATAGTTTGACACTTTTTTATTCAACAGACGATCTCTGACAAACAACTTAAAGGGAAAAAGTATCAAGACTTTGCTTTATTGCAACGAAATCCAAATTCTTAAAACTGTCTTAAATTCATGAAAAAATGGACACAATTTACTATTCATCCACAGACGTTGTTGTCAGGTGTATTAACACAAATGTCACATGGAAAGAAAGAACAGTCATCTGAGAGTCTGCACACCGACTTTCATCAATATCTAGTGTGTCCTCCCTGCGCACGCACCACCGATTCCAGACGCCTCCTCATTCCTTGGATGAGTCTCCGGATCTGATTCTGGGGGATCCTGTTCCACTCCTCATGCAGGGCAGCCGTCAATTCGTTGAGATTATGGACTGGTGGGTCTCTCTGCCTCACACGACGGCCAATAAAGTCCCACAAATGTTCAATGGGGTTGAGGTCAGGGCTCATGGCAGGCCATGGAATTCTGTCAATTGCATTTTGCCGCAAAAAATCATTTACAGCATGCGCCCTGTGAGGTCTAGCATTGTCGTCCATAAATATGGGTCTCGTTGCCAGAGGATGGTTCTCAAAATGAGGTACCACAGCCCTGTCAAGAACCTCCTGTTGGTAACGAACACCGTTAAGGTTGCCACGGATGGTAATGATATCCAACTTGCAGTTCATGGAAATGCACCCCCATACCATAACGGAACCTCCCCCAAAGGCCACAGTCTCCTGGATGTTCCGTGGAGCCATTGCTGTGTTCCTCTGCCTCCAGACCCGAGTACGACCGTCCACCATGTGCAGCAAGAACCGGCTCTCATCTGAGAAATGGACCTTCCTCCAAGAGGCAATGTTCCAGTGCAAACGGTCATTACACCAGGCCAGTCGGGCTGCCTTATGGGCTGGAGACAGTCTGGGTCGCTTGATTGGCCTCCTTGCCCGGTATCCTGCAGCTTTCAGACGATTCCGAACAGTCCTGTTCGAGATGGGTCTCCCTGGAAGCCACTCCTGTCTCAACCGAGAGCTCGAGTCGAAGGACCTGCGCCGTACAAGTCTCAGTAAAGCTCTGTCCTCCCGGACTGTGGTCTTCCTGGGTCTTCCTGGTCTAGGCAGGTCTTTAACTTCATTAGTGGCCCGGTATTTTTTCAAAAGTTTTGAAATTATGGAATGATGTCGTCCGATTTGAGTCCCGATTTGTCTTAGAGACATACCAGCATTCCTCATGCCGATTATTTGCCAACGAGTGGCCTCTGATGATTTCCTACGTGCCATGACATTGAAATGAATGAAAAACCGAATGCAATCGACAACCTGCGCTTGTAAACACCCCAGGGAAAAAGTGCATTTTTCGAAAGTTGAGGTTAAAGCAATGCACGTGCGCTGTGCAAGCTTCACGCGCGTCATATCAACCCATGAAAAGCTCATGCTGTATGTCAATACATCAAAATTGAATAATCAATCATCAAAATTACTTCGTTAAACTTTGTTAAGTTTTTATGTGTCTTTGAATTTGGTGTTGCTTAATTAATTTCCATATGTATAGATGAACCAGTCATTGAAATGTGACTGCAAGCATACTTTGTCTGGGATCTATATTCAGAATCCCCCACAAGGAGACAAGCACCTGTGGGGCCCGAGGATGACATAAACGTTTACAAAAAAATGAAAAAAAATGAAATGCATGGATCAAAATTTAGGAAATGCATCAAAATAGTTAGGTGTACACAACTGGATTACGCCTGAACATAGATGACGGACGTTTTACTCATTGATGGCCACGTTGTCATTGCCAGCATTAATTCATTTCACCCTCTGCCGACGTCACTTGCCAACGCCGCAGTGGAAAGGTTGCACAACCGTTCTCCTCTGGGAATTCATCCTGCAAAGCGCTGGCAAGTTCTGCGAGTGTCTGAGGACGATGGTCACGTTTACCGATGCGTCCATAAAAGTCGCTCTGTAGACGTTTAGACGTTTCAGATCAGGCGATTTGGGAGGCCAGGGAATGACACTGACGTGGCATTGGCGAGAGAGGCATTTGTTACATGGGCTTTGTGGGATCGGGCGTTGTTGTGTTGAAGTAGCTATTTCTGATGGTTAGAAACTGTTAGGAGGTAAGGTTTTGGTCGATGTAGTTGATTTATGTTTTACCTTCATTTCTTGTCGTGACAAATGTGGCATATAGACACTATTGAAACGGGTGAAAATTAAGTGTGCCATATACTCATTCTTGGTGGATATGTGAACATTTTACCGATGTTGAAACATGGCTAGCTCAATATCGTGATCCCAGCAAACGCTATGAATTTTCAAATACTTTCACGGATTTTTCAGTTTTTATGAGTGACTGAGTCATTATTTAGCGTCCCATGGGCAATATTTCAGCCGGATCGTGACGAGCACAGTCTGGTTTACATCAATATGTAAATCAATAAAGTTAGAACGTAAAAACCCGTCACTGAAGGACGGTAAAAATTCTAGAGTATTACGGCTATATAAATGTAAAACCAGTACGCTGTCATAAAATGAAATCACTATATAAATCACCAACAACGTTAATCGAATTCAGTTTCAACGTGTTCACATTGCCCCTTGTAAAGCAAGATGGTCACAGTGTTTACTGCAAAGGGAAATCCTGTCTTCACTTTGTGGGTTTGTTTCCACAAATGCTGACATTTTCGAAGAACAAATATGGTTTGTCTGGTCCATAATCATTTTGTAAAGACCGACACCATATATTGTGGAGAGCGACCTTATACAAAAACAACACACATTTCCACGGGTGCAATTCCCGACACATATACCTTGATTGAAAAGCAGAGCTATATCCTCAACATCTTCTTGACAGTGAGTCTTGGGCCGGTAACTATGGCCCTTATAAATTAAGACTTGTGTTTCTTTGATTCAGATTGTGCTGCCGGAGAAAGCTGCAATAGCGAAAATGACTGCTAGTGAAGTGTTCAGAACATTCCACAGGTACATGAATATGTGTGAGGCCATCCAGGCCCTCTGATTGGCTCGCCAAGACTGTCTCCAAATTAACATTCTTGAAAAAAACGTGGTCTGTCAGCTGTACACTTTACAAGAGGCTTGAGTTTCTCCTCTGTTGCACTGCAACATGATAGCACGACCAGCCTTTCTTTTGACACGTCCCCACCCTCAGCAGCTGTATTTTCCCCACAGTATTTTGTCTGTTAATGCCCAAAAACAAAAGAAAAAACATATCTTTTGAATCGTAATTCGATGATTGAAGGGAGAGGTGAGTTTTGCAATCGACAATTTTGAGGTTCTTCATGCTGTAACGAAATCTTCCATCCTACGTTCCGCTGAAAACTGAAGTGCTTTCTCTTTCCAAATTGGACCAACAGTGGTATGTTTGGGGGGAGGGGTTTGTTGTTTTTATTTATTTATTTATTTTTCCTTCTGTATGACTTGGAATGTTGGTGAGAAAATATTCTTTCCAAATTTGACATATGATAAGGTTTTCTCGACAGACTGCCAAAAAGAACATCTTCTTTGGATCAGCTTGGTTTTCTTTAATGTAAACTGAACGTTCATTTGGGAAATGACTTCAAATAAGATATACCGATGTGAGAAAGACTTTTGCAAAAGTACTGCAATAGTTGCACATAATACAATATCGCTATCGCAATAGTATATTGCAGTAGACTATCACAATTCAACAATTGTTTTTACCTCAATAGTCACCTCTACTATTTTCTGTCAGTTGTAGTACTCCATTTACAATGTACTTATGACGGAGCATTCAGGAGAGTATTATTGTAGGATTACAAGAGTATTTAAACCTGTATCAACTATGAACAACATATGCAATTATTTCACACGTTAGATATATATGAAAATGACAATCCTTACACCCTTTGTCATATCTGTGCAGGTAAATGTCAAAGGTTGTTCATGTGGTTCTCTCATAATACATGTATTTGCTCATGTGGTTCTCTGGTGATACATGTATTTGTTCATGTGGTTCTTTGATGATACATGTATTTGCTCATGTGGTTCTTTGATGATACATGTATTTGTTCATGTGGTTCTCTGATGATACATGTATTTGTTGACGTGGTTCTCTGATGATACATGTATTTGTTCATGTGGTTCTCTGGTGATACATGTATTTGTTCATGTGGTTCTCCGATGATACATGTATTTGCTCATGTGGTTCTTTGATGATACATGTATTTGTTCATGTGGTTCTCTGATGATACATGTATTTGTTCACGTGGTTCTCTGATGATACATGTATTTGTTCATGTGGTTCTCTGATGATACATGTATTTGTTCACGTGGTTCTCTGATAATACATGTATTTGTTCATGTGGTTCTCTGGTGATACATGTATATGTTCATGTAGTTCTCTGATGATACATGTATTTGTTCATGTGGTTCTCTGGTGATACATGTATTTGTTCATGTGGTTCTCCGATGATACATGTATTTGCTCATGTGGTTCTTTGATGAAACATGTATTTGTTCATGTGGTTCTCTGATGATACATGTATTTGTTCATGTGGTTCTCTGATAATACATGTATTTGTTCATGTGGTTCTCTGGTGATACATGTATTTGTTCATGTGGTTCTCTGGTGATACATGTATTTGTTCATGTAGTTCTCTGATGATACATTTATTTGTTCATGTGGTTCTCTGGTGATACATGTATTTGTTCATGTAGTTCTCTGATGATACATTTATTTCCTCCCATGGTTAAATTTAGGAAACACTGAGGTGAGAATGCAAACATGTTTTGCAGAGCCAGATCCTTATCAGCAGAAGCTTAAATGTAGTCACGTAATGCTTCATGTCAATAGGGCTCGATTTAGTGCTTTGTTACTTGCACTGGTGCAACCCAATGTTACAAAATGCAATCCAGTTATGAGTTTAACTTCCACAAGATGCAAGTCAATTTTTGAGAATTAAATCAACAATAAATCTAACATTTTAGGCACTGTCACCTCATTTTTCTTCTTAATTTTGAATAGCCGTGGCACCGAAACATTGCGGTTCTGACAGCTCTTGTAAACAGGGATCAGCTGTGTCTCTGTGTTGCTATGGTTTCATGGGTACTACATCAGAGATGTATGCTTAAGTGCACCGAAACCTCTGACGTTTTTAAACCACTGCGTTGCAACTGGAATTAGTTGCAACTACTCCTTTACCTTACGTTGCACCTTGCCTCAAGTAGAGTAGCATCTCAAATTGAGCCCTGTTAACCGAGCATTTCACATAGTCGAACATCCTCTGTTTAAATGTGTTAATGTGGAAATATATAAACTGTTTACATACATACCCTTGAAGTCAAGTGCATGTTACTATATATAGACGAACATACACTTACACACACACTCGCTGCTTAATGACTGTATGAACTCTTATGTCTTCATATGTCTCCCTCTATCGGCTATTTAGTTACGTTGACAACGTAGATACAGTGTGCCACCGGAAGCTGCGCATGGGCAAACTGGGAGATGGAGGCTGGGAGATCTGTGACGATGCCAAGTACCGTCCAGTAAAGCCTTGTATCGTGTACTCGTTTGGGTGAGTAGGTAACTAAAGGGAATAAGTATTAGTTAACTGGTTATAATACGTGTAAGTCGACTGATTAGAAAACCCAATCCAGTAAAGCCCTATATCGTGTACTCGTTTGGGTGAGTAGCTAACTAAATTGAATACGTATTAGCCAGCTAATTAGAATACGTATTAGTGAGCTGATTAGAATACGTATTCGACTAAGACACAGAAAATTGAATAACGTGCAGTAAAGCTTTATATCGTGTACTCTTTTGAGCGAGTGGTTTTATTTTACATGCACGGCAATGAGGAAACTCGAATTTTTTATGTGAAGCATTAACGAATGTTTTTCAATTTGCCACAAGTATTAAGTCATACAGCGTTGCCCTTTTCAGATTTGTATTTCATTTACGTCAAGGACCAATGTATCCTTTACTTTCATTAGGCTGTCAAACAAATGCATCTACCGAATTAAAGACTTTAGAGATATTACGCGAAACTGTTGTGGCAATTTTCCGTCGTGAATAAACGATGCTTTCAAGAATGTGGTCAAATGAAAGTAATGGTGTTTTTCTTTTACTACAGGATCAACAACGATTTTTCTTTTGACGATGATACGGCCAAAAACTATGAGTGTGATGTGTCCTCCTTTGATCCAAGGTTTGCATATACGCTTGTTCGGGTGTACTGGTTTGTAATAAAGAGAATATTCATGGGCGGATCCAGGAATTTTGAGGGGGGATTTTGAATCCCCTTTAGCCCCGCCTACGCAGAGAAAAATCTTTAATGTGGTCGTAAGGCATGTTTAAAAAGATGGGTAGGTTTCGAACCCCCTGAACCTCCCTCTGTAGTACCCATGACCGCAAAATCCCAGTTACATGTCGGAGGTCTACATAAAACCAAACCAGTGGCTGATATCATGAGCAATCGCAGATTATCTATACGCAATCAACCAGGCCTGACCAGCCGTTCAAGTAAGTAAGGGAGTGAGGCACGACAAGATTGGATGTGGAATCCCTGGTGGTCGTGTTATAGGATGAGGGTAGCCGATGTCCTCGGCGCTAGTGATGGAATATTGCTAAATGCGGCATAAAACCATAACCGGTAGTAATCTGTCGATGGAGGCGCCAAAACAACATAGTTTCTCCTACGTTGGGCTCATTTTGGCGAACTAACTGGGATAAAACTATTTGGATTGGTGACAAACGAAAATGCTGACGGGAAAGAAACAAAAAAGACTAAAACAAAGCACGAAACTGTTTGATTGTCATGCTGATTGTTTAGACTGTAGCTATACATTGAACCATCAGCTTGGAACTACTGAAGGTACGCGCATTTATTTTCTACGTTCCCCGTGCGCGAAACAAATTTTAATTGCATCCGCTCAGAAACCGACCGCAGCGCATCTTGGGTATTTTTGTATATCTCACATCGTTGGGTTTCTCGAATGACCGATGTTTTCCGAATGCTTTGGGTACCGGGGGTAGGGGTGGTGGTTAATCTCGTTTCCTTCTGCTACCGTCATACCCAAGAATCTGTGCCAGATGTAGGGTGTTTAGTTTAAAACTTATCTTCGTCATTTGGCTTCAAGTGTTCAGAATATGTCCCTCTAGATTCATATTATTGGAAAATATGTCTGTATGGTTATGTAACTGTTAATAGCTTTAGGAAGATAGTCACAACTACTTTGAAAATGAGTCTCGCGGTGCTTCTAGATACAAACCTAATTCACCATTTTCATTGAAAACACGTTTAGGGATCAACCATTCGTTTATTAATGTTGACAGGAAAACTGTCCCAGCAATATTACAACAATCCACATATTTTCAACGCATATGCAAAGTTTCAGTGGTATTAAAAACACCTCCATAGTTATTTGTAATGTTTATTAAGCATATGTATAAGACATATGTATTGTGTGGAGTTATATCCCTTTACTCAGGGCACAAGTAAAGGTAGCCCAGCAGGGAAGGCAATTAAGCCGGACTGTGAGTGCATCCGGTCCTCTATAATAACACCGTACGTTATTTCATTGCGAGTCACAGATTTCATAAAATAAACTAGTCATTGTTTTCCAAGAGATGTATTCACAACATAAGCAGACACAAACACACGGTATTTCAGTAACGCAATGGATCTAAGTCAGCAGGTTTGGAACTGAGTGAAAGAATGTCGTTAAAATTATTTTTGTGGTCATGTACCCTGTGTGTACCAGTGTACCAGTATGTTTGCCTTATGTACCCTCAGCCGTTAGAGACCCGTGAAGGTCCCGGGGTAGAATAGGCCTTCAGCAACCCATGCTTGCCATAAAAGGTGACTCAGCTTGTCGTAAGAGGCGACTAACGGGATCGGGTGGTCAGGCTCGCTGACTTGGTTGACGCGTGTCATCGGTTCCCAATTGCGCAGATCGATGCTCATGTTGTTGATCACTGGATTGTCTGGTCCAGACTCGATTATTTACAGACCGCCGCCATATAGCTGTAATATTGCTGTGTGCGGCGTAAAACTAAACTCACTCACTCACTCAGCCGTTAGAGTGGCATTGGTACATCACATCACGCGCAACAAGCAATATTAGGAATAACATACCTCACGTGCGATGGGTATTCCATTTGTTTAAGTGATATTGATATTTGGACAAACTGTCATAAACATCATCTGTTAACGTAGTTATGATGATAATAATTATATTTCAGCATGAAACAGGCATCTTACCAGAGGTCGCCACGTGTCCGGTTTTATAAATCAGGCCTTGACGGAAAGGACCAGAGGCGGAACAACTGGGATTTACATACATTGACGACTTTCAAGAAAATGTTGAACCACACGGGGGTCAGTGACATTTTGAATATTATGAAATATTACAAATATTTGGACATTTGTACCTCACAAATTAGGAACCTTGGCATACACTACTAAACTATGTGTCATGTAGGAAGTGATTGAATGTAACAAGTTTTCAAGTCGGGATTGAACTTTCGTAGGGGTAGAGTTTCTGTGGGAGATGAGTCCGATCTATTCTTCGAAGCCATAGTAAAAGTCACCAAATCAGCGATCTAACCCCCTCAGTCACCGCGACTGCCACAGCGCAGGAGAGCTAGTATTGTAAATGACGTACTTCCGGCTGGGCCCACCCCCAAGTTCTAGTACTGGAAATAATTGTAATTCGAAATAAATTACCTTTGTTTTTAATGTCTCTATATGTCAAAACCACAATAACAGAGTCACCAAATCGGCTATCTAACCCCCTCAGCCACCGCGGCTCCCACAACGCAGGAGAGCTAGTGTTGTAAATGACGTACTTCCGGCTGGGCTCACTCAAGTTCTAGTACTGGAAGTAATTGTAATTCGAAATAAATTACCTTTGTTTTTAATGTCTCTATACGGGTCAGTTTCGCGACATTAGACGAACGAAATTATAATTATTTGACCGTCAAATAGGTTCGTATGGTTTATGGTTATGATTCGTGTGATTTAAGTCTTAGCCATTTATAGTCACAGGTGTAGAGTTTCTGATGAGCGATCTAACCCCCTCAGCCACCGCGGCTCCCATAACGCAGGAGAACTGGTATTGTAACTTATGTACTCCAGGCTTGGCCCACACAAGTTCTAGTACTGAAAGCAATTGTATTTGGAAATAAATTACCTTTGTGATCAATTATAATTAATTGGCCCGCAAAGAAGTTAAGATTCGTATGATTAATGTGTTAGCCGTTTATAGTCGCACGCAGTATCATCACACTTTACGATGGTGGTCGGTAAATAATCGAGTCTGACTCGGACAATCCAGTGATTGGCATATCATCAGGACACGATAACCTGTACTGATAAGCAGTCTAACTCCCCACTGTAGGGTTACAAGAGGTGTCTGCGTCACTTGGGTGGTATCAAGACATGGTTTTGAACCAACTGGTTATCAACATTTTTATTTTATTTTATTTTATTTACAAGAGTTTCGGTCCCAGGACAGTCCGTAATAGACAGACTCCTCGCTATATCGAACAAAATGCTGTATTATGAATTACTTTTTCTCAGTAAAGTACAGAAAATGTAGTATATCTGTGGGTTGAATCCCACTGGAAATTTGAACCAACTCATTCGGAGTGACGCACCTAATTGCCAGCTCACAATGTCTAGAACCCAACACATTTAGGAGTACAGACCGCGTACTTTGTGATTACCCTGTTACTTGTTGTTACCTTGCCTGGCGCTCGGTAAAAAGGGACAACTTAAGGATTGATCGACACCCTTTCAAACTGCACCCTATCTTCATTTCATTCGTTTGTTTAGGGGGCTGTGGGTAGTCTCGTGGTAAAAGACCCGTGTCCTATTCCCCACAATATCCTCCTGGATACAATGTGTGAAGCCCATTCCTGGTGTTTGTTGGTGTATTGCTGAAAGCGGCGTAAAACTAAATCCACTCATTGCTGTGTTGTTCACTCAAGCCAATATTCTTAGGAAATATGTATGGATGCCGTTCAATTCATTAACACCTGTCTCTTCGTTTTCCAGAAATACATTGACGTCTTGAAGATTGACATCGAAAATTCAGAATGGCCCTCGCTAATCAGCATAGTGTCATCTGGCGAACTGTCAAAAGTCAGACAGTTTCTCGTTGAATACCATGGACTGTGTAACAATCTAAATGACTGCATCGGCAAGCTGAGTACAATGAAAGACATCCATGATGCTGGCTTCAGGAAGTTTTATGTCC